>NC_091558.1:5595892-5610892 GCF_042767895.1 Penaeus vannamei
CTCCTTTCCTTTCTCTCTCCCCCCCTCTCCCTCTATCTCTTTCGCTCTCTTTGTCTCTCTGTCTCTCTGTCTCTCTTTCTCAGGTACAGTATAATAGATATCAGGCAAGTTCCGATGTGAAAGGAATCCACACATAGTTAAATAGAGAGGAAATACTTCACGTTTATCAGCAGTAATTCGGAGTCACGCACGTCACTATGTTGCAAGAATTTTATATTAGGAACTGGGTTTTTGTTAACGTTTGATAAGAAATTTAGAGCGAAAAAAAGAAAGAAGATAAAATAGAATTAATCTGTATTCAAATCTGAAAAGAAGGACATTTTTTTTTTTTTTTTGCTTTCGGAGAAGTTAATAACAGTCTAGGAAATATTGTAAAAGAAGGGAATAATGAACAGCAACAATATGCAGAAATGGAGTTAACTAGCGCTGTATGTTCCGCTTGAAGAACAGTTTTGCCAATTATGTAAACAGACAATTCTTGGAGAAGAAGCACGTGTGATCATCCACATTGAATCCCCCCCCCTTAAAATACCCCCAAATACCAAGACTTAAAACCAACCCATTAAAAACACTTAACTCCACCACCACCACCACTTCCACCACCACCACTTCCACCACCACCTCCTCCACCTTTACCTTCTAAACCTAAACTTCCACCTACACTTGCACCTTCACTTCCACCACCACCTCCACTTCCACTTCTACCTCCTCCCCCACCACCTATCCCTCCACCACCACCCATCCCTGCCCCACCACCACCCATCCCTCCCCTACCACCACCCATTCCCCCCTCCCCTCACCACCCATCCCTCCCCCTCACCCACCCATCCCTCCCCCTCACCACCCATCCCCTCCCCCACCCCACCCATCCCTCCCCCCCCTCACCCCATCCCCCCCTCCCCCCAACCCCCACCCATCCCCTCCCTCCCCCACCACCCACCCCACCCCCCACCCGCCCAGCAAGGCCGCCCCGACGCGCAGCTCCGCCTCCAAACATCCGCGCCCACCCAGCCTCCAGCGAGCGGATCAAGTGCACCCGAGTTCGCTCTAAATAACAGCTGACCCTCCACGGGGGATTCTGGGTGAGTGGGTTGCCAACTTGTGATTGTAGTTATTCATGCATAGCCTGCCTCGCGCGGTCTCGAATATTAATCGCGACCATCACACGCGGCTCGACATTAAAAGTGTCGCGACGTGCGATGCCGGCAGATGCGGGCACTTGCCAACAGGAGGAAGGGAAGGAGTGCAGGTGAGGGTGTGAGTGAGAGGGTGTGAGGGCGAGGTGAGAATGAAGGAGGCGAGGTGAAGGGTGAGGGAGGGCGGGGTGAGGTGAGAGGTGGTGTGCGTGTGCGTGTGTGTGTGTGTGTGTGTGTGTGTGTGTGTGTGTGTGTGTGTGTGTGTGTGTGTGTGTGTGTGTGTGTGTGTGTGTGTGTGTGTGTGTGTGTGTGTGTCTCCACGCGTTCGGATTTCGAGAGAGAAAGGAAGGGGAGGTAGTAAGAGAAATACGTACATACACACACATCATATATATATATATATATATATATATATATATATATATATATATATATATATATATATATATATATATATATATATATATATATATATATATATATATAATCATTTTTAATACATATATACATGGATAGACTGATACAGAAAAAAAAACTTTTGGAAACCAACTAATATCAAACAACCTCCTCTATAACCGCACAATCCACGCAGTACAACCCCCCCCCCCTCTCCACCGCCCCCCCCAAGAAAAAAGAGAGAGACGAGAAGACGAAGGAACAAAGAACAAGGCGAAAGAGGCCCTTGGACCCTTCGCACGCAGCCGATGCACGCAATCCGCACGCGAAGGAGGGCGTCGAAGGGGCGGCCGAGCGGACAAGCGGACGAACACGGTGGGCGGACGAACAAATAAAGAGGTGCGAAGGGCAGGTACGATAGCCCCCTCGGTTCCCCCCTCTCTCCCCTCGCCCCCCCCCTTCTCTCCCCTCTCTCCTCCCCCCCGCTTCTCCCACTGGAGGGGTTGCCAAATGTGGGGAGGGAACGGGGGAAGGGAAGGGAAGGGAAGGGGAGAGGAGGGAAGAGAAGAAAAAAAAGAAGGAAAAGAGGGAAAGAGAAGAGAAATACATATCTCTGGTTATGAAGCGAGTACTCCCAGCGATGCGAACCAAGAGTGTGCTGAGCGAACCAAACAAGAGAGAAAGAGAGAAAGAAAGAGAGAGAGAGAGAGAGAGAGAGAGAGAGAGAGAGAGAGAGAGACAGAGAGAGAGAGAGAGAGAGAGACAGAGAGAGAGCGAACTTGGAATAACAAGTAAAAGCAAATGCACGAATACTGCAAATGTTTGGAATGGAGGGAGAGGAAAGGGGAAGGGGGAGGGGTTGGGGAGAAGGAAGAAGGAGGGAGGAGGGGGAGGGAATAGGAGGAGGAGGAGGAGGAGGAGAGGGGAAGAAGGGAGGAAGGAGGAGGAGGGCGTCATCCCTGCCTCTGTGAGCGGTGTTAGGGGAAATGGGTAAGGGTAAAAGCAAGCAAAGTGGTCAGGAAAGATGTAAGGGTCGGGACACAGGGGAGCGAGTTGGGACCGGGTTTAAAGTTTATGAAGGGGTGTTGAAAGGGTTAGAGGATTATGGAAGGTGGGGGAGGGGGAGGGGAGGGAGGGGGGGCGGCGTCCAGGAGAGGGGAAAGTACCGGGTGATAACTTGCTCTCTGCTTGCACGCACTTTGACAAATTTATGAAGGGAGGGGGGGTCGCGGGGAGGGAGGGAGGGGGGGTGTTAATCCATCGACAGTTCTCCAAAATGATTCGGATTCTGAAATGATGATTTTTAAGGTCAATGCTCGACATGATTCATTAAATGTTTGCATTTCATATGAGAAAAATACGAGATTGATGAAAAATATTTTTGAAACATATACGTTAATATGATTACTGCATGTGTCTGCATACATTAATAAAGTGACATCACATCAAATTATACCACAGCAGGTTTTCATTAATATTTCGTCTTTCACGTATCATCAGAAGAGAAAATGGATAAAACAGGAATGGGAGACGAAAAAGAGACAAACATAAACAACAAATAACTGTAATGAGATATGGTATATAGATGTAATTAAGAACAAAGAGGAGGACCGAAGGGAGGAAGGGAGAGAGAAAGGTACCAAGAAAGGGAGAGAAGGAGAGAGAGAGGGAGAAAAAAATAAAAGAGGGAAAGGGAAAGTGAGAGAGAGAGAGAGAGAGAGAGAGAGAGAGAGAGAGAGAGAGAGAGAGAGAGAGAGAGAGAGAGAGAGAGAGAGAGGAGGGAGGGAGAGAGAGAGAGAGAGAGAGAGAGAGAGAGAGAGAGAGAGAGAGAAGCGAGCGAGCGAGCGGAAGAGAACAAGAAAATCACGAGAAAAAAACAAAAAAAACAAGAGAAAGGGGGAATAGAAAGGAAAATAGAAAGCGATGAAGAGAGAGAGAGAGAGAGAGAGAGAGAGAGAGAGAGGGGGGGTAGACCGAGAGGGAGGAGGGCCATGTCTCAACACAGTGGGTGTGGACAGAGGCAACAAAGGACTGGGCGCTGGCAGGGCCGCCCACCGATCATTCGCACTCACAAAACACGAGCTTCTTACGTCGCGGGCGTCCAGCGAAAAATTCCTCATAGTATGGCCACGCTCGCCCATTGTAGTTGCTTACTTCAGCGTGAGGGGAATGCTCGCGCCCTCGCCTCACGCCCGCGCGTCTGGTCGGGCGGGAGGGCGGGCAACGGCGGTGGGAGGGCCGGCCGGAGTGGGAGTTGGGGAGGCTATGATAGTGTTTGGCAGAGTGGAAGACTGGCGGAGTGTGGTCGGGTGGAAGACTGGCAGAGTGTGGTCGGGTGGAAGACTGTGAAAGACTGTGGCAGAGGGTGGTAGAGTGTGGTAGAGTGGAAGAATGTTGTAAAGTGTGGTAGCGTGGAAGACTGTGGCAGAGTGTGATAGAGTGGAAGAATGTTGTAAAGTGTGGTAGCGTGAAATACTGTGGCAGAGTGTGGTCGGGTGAAAGACTGTGGCAGAGTGTGGTAGAGTGGAAGAATGTTGTAAAATGAGGTAGAGTGAAAGACAGTGATAGAGTGTGGTAAAGTGGAAAACTGGCTGACGGACACCATAGTATGGCACTGTGGAAGAGTACGGTAGACTGAAGAGGTACCGTGGCAGACTATGGCAGACTGATGGCACCATAGTATGGCATTGTAGAAGAGTAGGGTAGACTGAAGAGGTACCGTGGCAGACTATGGCAGACTGATGGCACCATAGTATGGCATTGTAGAAGAGTACGGTAGACTGAAGAGGTACCGTGGCAGACTATGGCAGACTGATGGCACCATAGTATGGCATTGTAGAAGTAGGAATTGAGCTGAAGAGGTACCGTGGCAGACTGATGGCACCATAGTATGGCATTGTAGAAGAGTACGGTAGACTGAAGAGGTACCGTGGCAGACTATGGCAGACTGATGGCACCATAGTATGGCATTGTAGAAGAGTAGGGTAGACTGAAGAGGTACCGTGGCAGACTATGGCACCATAGTATGGCATTGTAGAAGAGTACGGTAGACTGAAGAGGTACCGTGCCAGACCATGACAGACTGTAGCATCCCGGAAAGCTCTGACAGACTCGCGACAGGACTGCGGTTACGTGGCAGATCCCGGATAACAGCGACGGAGTTTGGCAGACGCGAGTGGCGCAGCGGACACGGCTTCGGGTAGAGGGGCGGCCGTCGTTCGGAGTCCGGATGACCACGAGACCGGTCAGCGGGCGAGGAGCGTGTCACCAGCCGAGCAGAAGGAAGGGTCAAGGCCTGAGATTCCAAAGCCACCAGACGCTCGGACACCATTGCCGAGGCTCCCCGACACCCCCTCCTCCTTCACGCCCTTCCTCCCTCTATCTTCTTCTTCCTCCCTCTATCCTATCGACTCTCCTCTTCGCCTCCCTATTCTTCCACGTCTCCTCTTCTGTTCTTCTCTTTCCCCACACCTTTCCAACCTCCTCCACTTCCTCCTCTCCCTCCCCTCTTCTTCCCCCATCCCACGCCCACCTCCTCTTCCTCCCTCCCACCCTACTTCCACCTCCTCTTCAACCCCCCACCCCACTCCCACCTCCTCTTCAACCCCCCACCCCACTCCCACCTCCTCTTCCTCCCCCCACCCTACTTCCACCTCCTCTCCTCCCCACCCGCTCCCACCTCCTCTCCCCCCACCCTACTTCCACCCTCCTCTTCCCCCCCCTACAATACTTCCACCTCCTCCTTTCCTCCCTCCCCCTTCCCCACCTCCCTCCTCCGGCCAAGCGACGTGAGAATCCTCCCCCCCCCCCCCCCCCACCCCCCCCCAATGAATACAAAGTCTCGCGCGCGGCTGACCCTCGCCCGCGCCCCCGATCCCCTGGCCGGCCCGATGTTACTTCATGTATAAAAATGGCCTCCTTTATGTGATCTAAGAACCACTCCGAGGCCTCCTTCCCGATCATCCCGCGCGGACGCCGATTATTTCGTGGAGGGGGGAGGGGAGGAGGGGGGGAGGCCTCTCCGGGGCGCCCCTCGCCTCCCGTCGCCTCTCCCCTCACTTCTTCTTCTTCTTCTCTATTTCTTCCTTCCATCCTCATCGCCTTCCTTCCCTCTTACTCCTCCTTCTCTTCTTTCTCCTGCTCCGTCTTCGCCATATTCCTCTACCTCCGTCCCTATCACCTCCCTCCTCCCGTTCCTTCTCCTCTTCCTCCCCTTCCTCCTTCCCCACCTCCTCTTGCCCTTTCCCCCCACATCCTTTCCTCCTCCCTCTCTCCCTCCTTCCCTCCCTCCCCGAAAAAGATGGGCGGGGATTGGGGAGTAGAAGGGGGGGGGGTGACCACGAGCGTGAAGATTAGAAAAAATAAAAAAAGAGTGAAATCCTTCGTCGGAAATCAAGCAGGATGCGGCACCGATCCTCACGGCGGCGTAACTGGCACAGACGGAGAACGAAGGAAAGGGAGAATAAGAGAAAATGAGAGAGTAAGATTGAAGAAGGTGGGAGAGAAGTCAAGAATAGAGGAAGTGTGAGGAGCAAGACATGGAGGAGGAGGAAGAGATGGAGGAGGAGGCCAAAAAAAGGCAGCGAGAGAGAGAGAGAGAGAGAGAGAGAGAGAGAGAGAGAGAGAGAGAGAGAGAGAGAGAGAGAGAGAGAGAGAGAGAGAGAGGGGGAGACAGACAGAGGAAGATACAAAACTAAAAAAGAAAGATCCAAAATAAAAATAAATAAAAAAAAGACAATCAACCCACAAGAAAAGTAAATAACCGAAGGGGAAGAAACCCAGAAAATAGGACAGAGACGGAGGGGAGGAGGAGGAGGAGGAGGAGGGAGGGGAAAGGAGGAGGAGGAAGGAGAGGAGGAGGGAGGGGGAGGGGGAGGAGGAGGAGGGGAGGAGGAGGGGAGGGAGGGGAAGGAGGGGGAGGGAAGGAGGAGGAAGGAGACGGGAGGGGGGAAAGGAGGAGGGGAGGAGGAGGAGAAAAGCAGAGTAAGATAAGCCCCGCGCTCCAAAGTACAGAGTCATGAAAGATCCGCCATGGGTGTCGTTCCTTCTGTCTTATGACCATGAAAGAATATGCTCCGATGAACCCATAATAGTTAACTCTGTTTGCAAGATCTTTCGCTCCTTTCCCCCCCCTCTCTCTCTCTCTCTCTCTCTCTCTCTCTCTCTCTCTCTCTCTCTCTCTCTCTCTCTCTCTCTCTCTCTCTCTCTCTCTCTCTCTCTCTCTCTCTCTCTCCCTTCTCAGAGGACGCCGTGACCTCCGCCCCTCTGCATCTAATCCCACCGTGATCAATAGACGACATCAAGGACAAAATGATAAAAAAAGGGGAAAAATAGACCCGTGAGAACGTCCGAGAGGGGAAAATCGAATACCTCCTCCAAGAAATGTAGTCGTATCATCCCCCGGGGCAGAAAACATTTATAAAACCATTTCGGAAACGTCAACGTAACTGGTGCTTCCCTCTGGCGGCGCTCCCTCGAAACTCATTACAGTTTTCCCTCGTCGGCCAAGGAGGAACAAAGTCGTGGATTTCAGCGAGGCTCATTTTCCTAAATTGCCTCTTGGAGACTGAGGCTTGTTAAAACACAGAGACTACTGGCTTAAGACGACTAGTTAGAGCTCCTCGGAGATGTGTAAAGAGACATTTTTGAGAGCGCAAGAGACAGCAAATTCGGCAGAGGATCCGCGTCATGTCGGGTGGAGATGTCTGCCATGTTTGCCGAGATGTTGGGCTCATGTGTCCACAGTTTGGCCCGAATGGAGTCCAATTTCGTAGACTCCATCTTTGCTTTCATTTTTCCCTAATTCAGTTGAAGGGACGCGTTTTTTTACGGCATAGTTGGTTCACGCGGAGGGAAAAGACGCTTTGTTTTTGTCGGCCTTTGTTGGACTTCAAATGTTAGATATTTCCGCTTTGCATAACCTCCTTCAATCTTTTTGGGGACGAGGAACGTATAATCATGTGTAAAGGATTTTTATTTATCATTCTTTCTCTCTTTCTTTTTTATAAAATTATCACTGGATTTTTACATGCGGTAAACTAAAAATAAAAATGTATCATGTCGAGGGAAATTATATCAGAAAAGAAATTACATCACACTTACAGACGATAGCATCTCATTTCCATATAGTTATAATATACACACATACAGAAGGAATATGTACCCGCATACACATAAGCACAGATGCAAAATACACGCACACACACACACAGCTCCGCACAGCGCCTCGATCTGCAGGCCCGGGAGGCGTTCAGCTCCGGCAGCAGGCAGAACAGTCCTCATCCCACGGCTATTTCCATTGACTACGACCATTAGGCTCTCTTCCGGGGTTTTTAATCTCTTTACACCGCCGAGAAAGCTCCGACTGGATGCCCTCCTCCCGACGGCCGCCATCAGTATGCAAATGCAGGAGCGCCGCCGTGCCACGATGGCTTCTGCAGTGCCATGCACACCGTCCTCACGTACTCGCGGCTCGGCTCCCTCGTGTTCATTCACTGCCTTCTACTGTATTGTTGTGCTATAAGTATATTTCATGGATCTAGTATATGGTATCTGTATCTATATCTGTCTTTGTGCCTACATGTTTATTTTACTATCTTTGAACATTTGGATTCTGCTGCACCATTTATTCATGCTGCGAAATACCGTCGGAACCTCCGCGCCAGCTGGTGTGCAAGCGGCAAATCTTGAGACGTAAACCCAAGCCGACTCAGCCTTCTCTCTCTCTCTCTTTCGCTCCTCCCTTGTTCCCCTTCTTCTTATCTTTCCCTCCCTTCTCCCTATTCATCCTCCCTCACCCCCTCTCTCTTTCTCTCCCTCCCTCTCTCCCTCCCTCTCTCCCTCTTTCCCTCCCTCCCTCTCCCTCTCTATCCCTCTCTCTCTCCCTCCTTCCCTCCCTCCCCCTCTCTCCCAGCTGGAGGGGTGACGCGTCGGCTTGTACATCGCGCTGACCATTGTTCTCCGCGCGCAGACAATGTGCGTGGCCCGCAGAACCCCTGTCCCGATCGCCTTTTCTTCGGCGCAAGGAATAATTGAGACGGTAATAAAATAAACAAACGGATCTTTTGTTTGCCGGGCTGCCACGCAAGGGGGTGATAGGGGACTTCTCAGAGCCGGAGGGAGGGGGGGGGTGGGGGTACGGGGAGGGGGGGAAGGTGGGGGAGGAGGGGTGGGGGAGGAGTGATTTGGGAGTCGCTGCCGTGGCCGAGGATCCTGTAGAGGGGGTGGATGGGGGTGAAGGGTAGAGGGAGAAGGAGGAAGAGAGGAGAGAGGGGGAGGAGAGATGGGTGGGGAGATCTGGGGAGGAGGAGATGGCAGAGGAAGTGGAGGAGGGAAAGAGAGAAAGTTGACGAAGTGGAGGGGATGGCGGAGCGAGTGGATGGAAGAAGAGGGAGAGAGAGGGAGGATAAATGGAGGTAGAAGTGGAAGAAAAGGAAGAGCGACATAATGTGCAACGTTACCTTTCCACAACTATACAATCAACCAAATAATAATGAAAAAGAAAATGATGACAACAACAATACAAAATAATCATACTTTTCAACGACACTGATAATAATGGCTGATGATAACGATGGTGATGATGACGATGATGAAAACAATGATAATAATAATGATAATAATAGCCATAATAAAAACGAGAATAACAACAAACAACAGCGACCGTAGCCAAAAGATTTTTCAACCTACAAAAATAAATAAGAAAGAAAAGACAAGAATCTAATAAAATACACAACACTTAAGGGCGAAAAGCACCTGGAATCGTCGTACATAAGCGACCACAGCAAAAAAAAAAAAAAAAAAAAAAATGGCAGAGAGCTTGGGAAAAATAAGTGGCTGTTTATAGACAGACGGCCCTCATTTTAACAAGACTTGGAAGTTCTATCCCTCCAAGCTATTTAACAAACTCCCTCTCCCCCCTCCCCCTTCCCCCCCAAAAAAAAAAAAAAAATAAGATGAACAGACAATAGCAGGAAGGCATTTTCTTTGTAAATCCAGCACTCCTCCTTCCCTCCCTCCCTTTCCCTCCCCCCCCCAAAAAAAAAAAAAAATCGAATACAAAATATAAGAAATTAAAAAAAAAAAATCATTTTCAAAAATACAAAGAAAACAATAAAACAAAAAGGTGGGTGGGGGTGTTGTTGGGGGTCTTAGCGTCTAGCCAAGGGAGGTTGGGAAGGGTAGACACTGGGTGGGAGGGGGGAGAGGAGAACAAGGTATACATATGGAAAACAAAACCGGGTACTTGAACCAACAGGGGCACATAAGGCACGGGGTAAATAGATTTAGTAGAGAACCAACACAAATAAGTCTCAACTGGCGAACCACGCCCGAGAGCAACAAAATCTCCAGCCGACTAAAAATGTGGACTTTTAACTTCTCCTGCCTGAGCTTATTCCCCCAAAAAGAGAAAAAGAAAAAGAAGAAGAAAAAGAATAGCGGCTGGAGGAGGAGGAGGAGGAGGAGGAAAATGAGTAAAGGGAGGAAGGGAGAGGGGAGGAGGGATAGAAGGAGAGGAAGACGGGGAAGAGGATCAAGAGGAAGAGGGAGAGGGAATAAAAGCGTAGGTGGAAGAGGAAAGAGAGGGAGAGACGGAGAGAGAGAAGGAAGAAAGGAGAGACACAGATAGAGCGAAAGAGGGCGTGGGAACAGAGGCCAAGGTGATAGGCAGGTGGGGGCGGGGAAGGGGAAGAGGGGGAGGGTAAGAGGGAGGAGTAAGGCAAGGGAGGGACCGGGGGAGAGAGAGAGAGAAATAGGAAGAGGAGGCGGAGGGTAGGAGGCATAGGGAAGGGGGGTAGGAGGCATAGGGAAAGTGGGAGGGAGGGAGGAGGAGATAGGTAAGGAGGCATAAGGGAAAAGTGGGGAGGAGGGAGTGGGAGGGAGGGGTAAAGGTGATAGAAAAATGGGAAAGGTAGGAGGAAATGATGGGGTAATTCGCCAAAGGATAGGGGCTAATGGGAAAGTGAAGGCGGGGGGAGAGGGGAGGGAAGGCGGGGGAGAGGGAAGGGGAAAGGAAAGGTAGGAAGAGAGTAGGGAAAAGGTAGGCAGGGGACGGGGAGAGGGGAGGGAAAAAAGGGTAAAGGTAGGGCAGGGAAAGGAGAGAGAAAAGGGGAAAGGGGAGGTAGGGAGAGAGTAGCGAAAGAGGGGCAGAGGAGGGCAGGGAAAAGGGAGACGAAAGGGGAAAGGGAAGGTAGGGAGAGGGAAGGGAAAGAGGGGTCAGAGGAGGGAGGGAAAGGGGAGAAAGGAAGGTGAAAGGTCGAGTTGGCAGTAAAACCGGATAATTAAGGTAAGAGAAGAGGGAAAGACGGAGAGTTGATGAAGTAGGCAAGTGTAAATAAAATCGAGGGCAATAGGGAAAGAGATGGGGAGATGATAACGATGGAAAGTAAAATAATAATAATAAAAATACAGAAAATGGGGGACAGCGATAGGGAGAGAGATGTGACGTGAAACACGAACGGCGCCGAAGGCAAGAAGGGGAAAAGTTAGGTTGGATGAGGGGAAAGAAATATGCTAAAGAGGGGAAAAGGCGAGGGAAGGAAAGGGGGAAAAGCTGCGACGAAAGGAATAAATGGAGGAACAAAATGAATGTGAAATGCGACGTGCGTACAAAAGGAGGAATAAGAACAAGCAACAGAGATGAAAGAGAGAGAGAGAGAGAGAGAGAGAGACAGAGACAGAGACAGAGACAGAGACAGAGAGAGAGAGAGAGAGAGAGAGAGAGTAATACGCTCTATCACCTCAATACAAGCACGTTGTAGAGTAAATAATTCTTGTACAAACGCAAACACTTACACAAACTGTATACACACACTTACACAACCCATTCCTCTATCTTTCTACACCAACTCCCCTGCACCGCCTACAGCTCACGCCCGTCTACGTGACACGGACGCCTCCGCCCGCACTGCCTGCATTGTCGTCCTATCCCAGCCAAGATCTCCGCCCATGAACGTAACTGTATATGCACCTCATTTCTCACGCAGACAGTTCACGGGCCCCAAGGCTTCCCCGGGGAGAACGGAACAAACCCCGTTGATCGTCCGCATGCAAAGGCCCGCGCAGCAAAACAACAGGCCATCATACAGCAGGGCGACGTCAGAGCACCCGTGGACGAGCCGCGCGCCGTGGCCTCCGCCCCTCCATCACTCCATCACTCCATCAGGGCCATAAATCTAGCAGGCGACGCGAAGGGGCAGGGCGAGAGTCGAGTATCTGGAAGCGGCGGTGATCCCAGCCTGGGCCCCCTAATATGAGAGGGAGCAGCAAGGTGTGGCGCCCTATGCATATTCATGTTAGAAGATAATCTTAATTGCAATCAAAGTTTGGCCCCTCATGTTCAGAGGGTTATTGTTTCCTAGTATTCAGGTGGGATTGCTCCGCTCTGCTCAAACTTCCTCTGTCAGAAAAGTGAGGTGCGTGTGGCTTGGCCTTTTCTTCGCCTGTGATTCACATGTGCTCTAATGTGAATGCTGCCTTTACATACATACAAGGGGCACACACACACGCACACACACACATGCACACACACACACACACACACATACAGACACACATTCACTTTCTATATATAGTAAAGACTGTTTACTTTTGGCTGATAAGATTACTTTTTCACATCCGGCATAAAACCCGAAACTAACTTGTTCCATTAGAAGATTGTTGAGGATTTGAATTTGTTTAACATTTTATTTCGCCGCTCACCTCAGGCTGCCCGAATCGAAACCAAATGTCAAATGGATAACAGTGATAGGAAGTTGCTTGTATAAACAACGAATTCTCCACAACAAAGTTACTCAGATATCAATAACATTATACACAACACCAAGAAAAAAACGAAGTCCCTGTTTGAAAGTTCCTCACCCACCACGACCAGAAAGAGAGAGGGAGGGAGAGGGAGGGAGGGAGGGAGGGAGAGAAGGAGGGAGGGAGGGAGGGGGGGAGGGAGGGAGAGAGGGGAAAGGGAGGAGAGGGAGGGAGGGAGAGAGGGAGGGAGGAGAGAGAGGGAGAGAGAGGAGAGAGGGAGAGAGGAGAGAGGAGAGAGGGAGAGAGAGAGAGAGAGAGAGAGAGAGAGAGAGAGAGAGAGAGAGAGAGAGAGAGAGAGAGAGAGAGAAGAAAGAAAGAAAGAAAGAAGAAAGAAGAAAAGAAAGAAAGAAGAAAGAAAGAAAGAAAAGAAAAGAAAGAAGAAAGAAAGAGAGATATGAAACAGAGAGAGAGAAAGAGAGAGGAAACAGAAAGAGAGAGAGAGAGAGAGAGAGCCCTTCCCAACCTCTCCCACTCGACCGCCGGAAGAACCTTCGCGAGACCCCAAAACGGCATCCTCGGAAGTGCATCCCGCGCTTAATTCAAAACCGAGCGGGGATTATTCCAGATTGTTCCTCCGGCGTCAGTTTGGCAGGCTGATGTATTCATAAGGGCCCCAGTTGTCAGCCGCCGCCGCCCGCCCGCCCGAGTACACGGCATCCAACATTCAGCGCCGTGTTCCTTGTCCTCCGCCTCGGAATCTTACACCGAGACACTTTACATCCTTATTTCCGCGCCGAAGGAGAGACTCGAATGTCGGGATAATTTCGGACGGATCTTGCTATTTCGACGGATTTTGCTATTTCGATTCCGTTGTCCCGATTCTCCCGGTTACCCAAGGGGGTCTATTTTCTGATCTGGCATTCCTCTTCGTCCGGTTTCTCGAATAACAGGAATTTCTCCGGTGGTGTACCCTGCTTGCGAGGTGTCGGCGTCCGTCTCCATTTTTTTGCTTTCGTCCGATTTAATTTAATTCTATATTTACCATCCTGGCTAACTACACAAGCGTGGGCAAGCTGTGGTACATTTGGTGCATGATCAGAGCATTATATAATAGTATTACAGCGGAAGTCTACATCATAACATTATCCTGATCTATAATGTATCATTTAAAAGAAAAGAACAATCACACATCTTACGGCCCGGGAAAGTAAACGTGGCTGGATGTGTCCGTAGACTTCAACACAATAACTATTCTGCTGGAATAATCTCGACCTTATCTGCAGCGCATTCTCCAGTCACACCTAACCAAAAAGAAGAAGAAGAAGAAGAAGAAGAAGAAGAAGAAGAAGAAGAAAAAAGATACCCTCATGCAAGCCTAATTCCATTTTATCTCTCGGCTTGGACATCCCATCGACGGGAGAAATCTTTCCCTCCGCTTTCTCTCCTTTCTTTTCCCCTTTCTTCTTTATTCTTCCCCCCTTTTGCGAAGGACGGGGATCACACGCGAACACCCGACGACTCAATTAGCCCGGAGCCGCGCGCGTCGACGCCGTCTTGACCTCGACTCCGGAGAATCTTAGGTCGATCTCCCTCGGGAAATGCATATCAGAAGGAGGAGGAGCGGAAAGAATGTCACATCGTCTGCGCTTGTTTCACTTTATGGGATATTGCAGATGTTATCGCTGACAAGGCTGCCAAAGGTCGGCGGGGAAGGGGGGAAGGGGGGGGGGGAAAGGGGTGTGTGGGGGAAGGGGGAAGAAGGAGAGGGGTATGGGGGAAAGGAGGGGGAGGAGGGTGGGTGTGGGGAAGGGGGAAGGAGGGAGTAGGTGGAAGGGGAGGCTATGGGTACAGGGGAGAGGGAGTAGGGGGGAGGGGAGTTGGGGGAAGGGGAGAAGGAGGGGGAAGAGGTGAGGGAGTGGGGGAAAGAGGTGAAGACAGGAGCATGGGAAAGGGGTAAGGATGGGAGCGGAGGGGCAACGAGGGAGAGAATAGAGGGGGTGGTAAAGAAAGACGAAAGAAAGGAAAGGAAATTTGGTAGGAGAAAGAAACTTCAATGTATATTTTTACTCTTAGGCTTAAAAAAACAACAGACAAGCATAAAAAAAAGAATTTTTTATGTATATTTTCACTCTTAGCCTTAAAAAACAACAACAGACAAGCATAAAAAAAGAAATGTTTATGTATATTTTCACTCTTAGGCTTAGAAAAAACAGACAAGCATAAAAAAAAAAAAATTATGTATATTTTCACTCTTAGGCTTAGAAAAAAAAACCCAGACAAGCCTAAAAAAAGCCATACCACATCGGCCTATCTTCACATTATCGTCCTTCGAGATCTCCCCCACGACAGCTTTGACGCGTCCAATCCCCAACACGCCCATCAGAGAGAGACAAGCATCACTCACCGCCTAACAACAAATCGCCAAAAGAAAAACAAAAAACTAAACAAAACAACAAACAAAAAGGATAAATAACACAATACCAAAAACAATTGCCCAAAGAAGAAGAAGAAGAAGAAGATGAAAAACAAGACGCGCAAAACCTCCCGGGTCGACTTGCTTCCTCCTCCTCCTCCTCCTCCTCCTTCGCTATCAGCATCGCCGTCATTATCCTCATTGAAGCCAACAACATCACCTGGCCCCAGTCACGCAACATGGCCAGGCCGGCGTGCAACACGTGGACGGAAGGATTGTCACTGAGGGAAGTCGAATCGGCGCAAGACCCAT
>NC_091558.1:5615892-5628392 GCF_042767895.1 Penaeus vannamei
ACACACACACACACACACACACACACACACACACACACACACACACACACACACACACACACACACACACACACACACACACAAACCCAGGCCTGCAAATTTATTTCATCGGCGTTTCGGCAACAAATTGGCTCATCTATCCAAGGTCATCGGTTCTGCCTCAAGTTAGACAAAGGAGTGTATTACAGTGCACGGGCTCTTTTGCCTTCGAAGAGCGACAACAGGTGAGAGGGGAGAAAGGGGGAGAAGAGAGGAGACAGGGGATAGGGGAGTGAGGAGGAGACAGAGGGGAGAGGGGGGGGGGGTGAGGGGAGGAGGGGGGAGAGGGGAGTGGGAAGAAGAGAGAGGGGAGTGAAGGGAGGAGAGAGAAGACAGAGGGGAGAGAGGAGACAGAGTGGAGGAGAAAGAGACAGAGGAGAGGGGGAGTGAGGGGAGGGAGAGAGGAGACAGAGGGAGAGAGGAGACAGAGTGGAGAGAGAGGAGACAGAGGAGAGGAGAGGAGGGAGTGGGGAGGAGAAGAGAGGAGACAGAGTAGAGGGGAGAGAGTGGAGAAAGGGGAAGAGGGAGTGAGGAGAGCGGAGTAGGGGAGGAGAGAATGGGAAAGGAGAGAGGAAGAAAGGATGAGACGAGAGACGAAAGAGGTGGGAAGGGAAGAGAGGAAAAAAGGGGGAGGAGAAAGCAGAGATGGGAGAGGAGGAGAAAGGAGAGAGGCCGTAGGTGGCCAGTGCTAAGTCTCAGAGTAGAGAGTTTAGAGGAACACAAGCAAATCATGTAACCATATTCACTGTAATCATATCAAGCAACTTGACATACAAATGAAAATAAAAGGAAAGGAAAAAAAAAAGAAAAGGAAAAAAAGGAGATAGCCAAAAACCAAAGAAAGAAAAGGGAAGAGGGAGAAAGGAAGATAATTAAACCAAACGAGAAGAGGAAGAAGCGGCCAACCGGGATGACCACAGTCGCCGGAGAGAGGTTAAGAGAGGTTAACGGAGAGAGGGGGGGGAGGGGGAGGAGGATGGAGGGAGATGGAGTAAAGAGAGAAAGGGAGAGGGAGGGGTAAATTAGCCGAGCTCTCTTCTGGATGCTCAGGGAGGGAGGGAAGGGAGGGAGGAGGAAGTGAAAGGGAAGAGGGAGGAGGGAAAGAGAAGAGGGAGGAGGGAAAGCGAAGAGGAAGAAGGAGGGGAAGGGGATAGAGTGGCGAGAAAGGGAGAAAATGAGAGAAGTGGATAGAGAAGTGGAGAGAGTGGAAGGTCTTAGGGTGGAGAGTGAAGAGGGTGGAGGGAACAAGGAGGGAGGATTGGGGGGGGGGGGGGATTGAGTACGGGCTCTGAACATAGAGACGAATTGGAGGGTAGAGGAGAAAGAGAAAGAAAGAGGATGTGGAAGGAAAGAGAATGGAAGGAGTAAGTGGCATAAGATGGAGAACAGGAAGAGAGAGAGTATAGAGAAGGGAACGAAAAGAGAACAGAAAAGAAAAGAGGAGGGGAGAGAGGGCAGAGAGCGAACAGAGAACAAACCAGAAAGAGGGAGCGAAGGGACAGAGAAGAGAAGCGAAGAGGAAGAGTAGAGTCAAAGTAAATGAAAAAGTAACAGAGAAGAAGAGATAAGGGGAGAGGACGCAGAAGGGGGGGGAGGTGGACGCACATAGGGGAGGGGAAGAGCACGCAGACGAGAGCGAGAGCGAGAGATAGAGAGAGAGAGAGAGAGAGAGAGAGAGAGAGAGAGAGAGAGAGAGAGAGAGAGAGAGAGAGAGAGAGAGAGAGAGAGAAAGAAAGAAAGAGAGAAAGAAAGAAAGAAAGAAAGAAGAAAGAAGAAGAAAGAAAGAAAGAAAGAAAGAAAGAAAGAGAGAGATAAAGAGAGAAAGAGAAAGAGAGAAAGAGAGAGAAAGAGAGCGAGAGAAAGCGAGAGAGAGAAAGAGAGAGAGAGAGAGAGAGGGGGGGGGAGGGGGGGTAAATGTGACATCAATTACCGAGGAGAGAGTTCTCGAGGGTTACAAGGGACATTTACCGACACAGAACGGTTATTATTTGAGGGCCGAGGAAATATGAGACCATTATGTCCTTTAAGGTCGAATTAATTAATGCGGCTGCCTATAATGTAACTGCTCGTATAACAAAAATAACTTAAAAGGCTGCATTTTTTTTGGGGGGGGAAAGGGGAATAAAAAGAAGGATTCGCGTGTCCACATTAAGCTTTGGAGTTGACGAGAGAAAACTAAACGAAAATCTAAAAAAAATAATAATAATAAAAAAATGAAATAATAATAATAATAATAATAATAATAATAATAATAATAATAATTAAACAAATCTCTCGCGCTCATACAAAGCTTCAGACCAAACAAGAAAATCGAGAAAATCGAAAACACATAAAAAAAAATCTATAAACAATTTACCATTTCAAAAAAAATAAAATAAAATAAAATAAAATAAAAATAAATAAATATACAAATCACACCAAAAAACACTCTAGAAGCCATTCCTCAATAAAACCCGCCACACCTTCCGAAAAGAACCATCGGCCCAGCAGCCCCCAGTCGAATTCCGCGAGGGCTAAAGCGAAGCCCTCACTAAAACAAGGCCGCGCCGCCCGCCCGCCCATAAAAGGCCAAAATTGTATCATCTAAAAACGTCAGGAAATAAATGCGGCCACAGGAGAGAGTTCCCGGATGACATATATAGGATCGAGCCATGTCCACTGGCCGGGAATCCTGGCGACGCGATGGCAAAGGATGAAAATATTTTTTTCCCGCCAAAAAAAAAAAAAAAGTGGTGATATCCCTATAGAATAAACGAATAGGGGGAGGAGAGGAAAACAGAGAATAAGCGAACAAGAAGAATGAAAGGAGAGGGATGGGGAGATGTGTTTATGCTCGTGCTCCTCGCGTTTTAACTGGTGTTCCGTGCATACCTGGGGTAAGTGCATGCTTTTCACTTCATTATGAAAGCAAGCAAAAAAAAAATAGAAGAAAAAAATATTGCCGTACAATAGCGGAAAGCCCCGGAAAGTCCCCTCCCCCCTCCCTCTCCTCTTTAACTCCCCCTCCCTGCCTACCCCTTCCCCACCACCTCCCTGTACCCCTCCCTCTCCCCTCCCTGCCTACCCCTTTCCCCCCACACTCCCTGTACCCCTCCCCTCCCCCTCCCTGCCTTACCCCTTTCCCCACCACTTCCCTCTCCCCCTCCCCTGCCTACCCTTCCCCACCACCTCCCTCCACCCCCCTCCCCACTGCCTGCCCCCTTTCTCACGTTCCCTGCACCCCCTCCCTCTCCCCCTCCCTGCCTACCCCTTTCCCCCCACCCCTCCCTGTACCCACTCCCTCTCTCCCCCTCCCCTGCCTGCCCTTTCCCCCACCCTCCCTGTACCCCTCCCTCTCCCCCCCCCCACCACCGGATGACGTATGCGAACGAGCGGCCGCCAGCGCGCGCGGGGAGCCTGTGACACCGACTATAATTTACGCGGTTTCGTCTCTCATTGTTGTTATTCTTTGGTATCTGTTGTTCCCTGTGCTGTATCGCTGGCCCTCCTCTCCCCCTCCTTCCTTCCTCCTTCCACCCCTCCTGTCCCTTCTCTCTCACTCTCTCATTCTCTTCCCTCTTCTCACGCCACCCCTATCCTCTCTCCCACTCCTCCCTTTCTCCCTCTCCACCCCTCCTCCCTCCTTCCTTCCCTCCCATCTCCCCTTCCCTTCTCTCATTCCACCCCTCCCCACCCCTTTCTACTTCTCCCCATCCTTTTCCACCTCTCTCCCATCCCTTCCCTCCATATTCCTCCCTCCCCCATCCCTTCCATCCCCACCTCCCCCACCTCCTCCCTCCTCCCTCCTCCTTCCACCCCTCCCCATCCCCTCCTCCCAATCCTCTTCCCCTCCTCCTCATCCCCACCATCCCCTCCTCCCCCAACCCCTTTGTGTTGGACTTGTTCCATTATGAGACGGCGCAAGCTACACTCCCTAAATCACAGGCTGGCCCGCGCCCATGTTGACAATAATTACGGACTCATAAAACAACATCAGTGAGAGTTTTTCCTTATGCAGTGTGCTTTATTGATATTTCAAAAGCACGCTCGCTGCCGACGCTGGGGAAAAAAAACACGGATTCACACGTTCGTATTTATAATGTGCGATTTTTTTTGCGATTCTTGGGACTGTTTCTGTTTCTCATTCTCTCTATTCTTTATTTTTTTGTTGTTTTTTGTTCCTGTTTTTCCCCCTTCTCTCTCTCTCTCTCTCTCTCTCTCTCTCTCTCTCTCTCTCTCTCTCTCTCTCTCTCTCTCTCTCTCTCTCTCTCTCTCTCTCTCTCTCTCTCTCCTCCCTTCCCTAAGTCCTGTCTCTCTTTTCTCCTTCTTCCCCACCATCCCTCTCCCTCCTTCTCCTTCTCTTTCCTTCTCCTTGCCACACACGCCCTTCCGTGACGAGGGGGAGAGGACACTGGTGCGGGCGGCAGGTAAGTAGGACGAAGCATACCCCCCCCCCCGGGACTTATGCCCCTCTTCATCCCTTCGTCTTCTCCCCGCTTCAATTGCTCTCTCTCTCTTTCTATTTCTCTCTCTATCTCTCTGCCTGTATGTCTGTCTCTGTCTCTATCTGTATCTCTCGCTCTCTCCTTCTCAATCTCTCTCTCTCTCTCTCTCTCTCTCTCTCTCTCTCTCTCTCTCTCTCTCTCTCTCTCTCTCTCTCTCTCTCTCTCTCTCTCTCTCTCTCTTTTATCAACCTCTCCTCGCTCTTCCTCCCCTTTTATCTCCCTTCACGTCTATCTCCAGCATCGCAAGTGACAACATCGAACCGAAAGGGGACACACCCTACGGACAGCGACCTACGGACAGCGACCTACGGACAGCGACCAACGGACGGGCGTCGGGCAGGGCAAAGCACACCCCGAGAGCAGCGTCCGTGTTTGCGGGGGAAACAAGCTCACGCTATGGGGGTCAGCTCTATGATGTACGATAACTGCAGGAAATGATGCAATAGCGCTCTATGGGGGTTACCAGTAATGACTCTGTTTATGGCATCACTGAGGGGGTTAAGGGGAGAGTCAGGTGTATAACCTCACATGGGGGAGGGGGGGGGAGGGGAGGGGACGGGAGATAATGGGGAGGAGGGGTTAAGGGCGTACGATTTCATCATGTGTGCATAAATAAACGTTACTCATCAAAATAATAATCATCCACACGGCAATGGCACCATTAATAATCAACCCTCATCATAAGCACGCCCAATAAACACATAATTTTTTCTACCACCTGATTTCATAAAAGAAAAACGGAAAAAGAAGAAAAAAAAATCATTGTGCGGGGCCTGATGCCAATTTACGAACCGCACAGGGCACCGGGATCAGGCTTTTATCCAGCTGATCGCGGTCCACGGCTTTGGGGCAACGCCGAGGGAGGGGCAAGCCAAACCAAGCTACGCCGCCGGGTTTGACAAGCCCAGCTCAAGCTCACGAAGAAAAAACAAACAAACTCAACAGCCAATGTAAAGCTTTGCCAATTCTCCTTCCATCTGCTATCAGTATATAAAAAAAATAAAAAATAAATGGAGTGACGTTATAAAACAGCGTTAACAGTAAATTGCTTTCAAACAACTCGCGGATTAGGAAGGGGAAAAAACTCGATTCTTTCTCAGCCTTTGTTTGATTTAGGTTGAGGAAATTGAAACAGATAAATCTTCCAGTTTTCCCAAAACAAACTCCGGTAACAAAGAATACACACGCGCTTCCGCTGATCTACCCTAACAGGCCCTTGATTTGACGTCATTCGAAGTATCCGCAGAACTATTTCCTTCCCTTTTGTGTGCAATAAACCGTTGCCTTCAAGACTGTGCTCATAATTTCTAACTAAATCAATAAACGAATGCTGTATGACATCTACTGAAGATCACGATACAGTCTTGCGTATCGGTGCTGTGGTAAACAAAGATGAACTTATGGAGAGAGAGAGAGGGGGGGATAGATAGATAGATAGATAGACAGATAGATAGTGGGAGGGAGGGAGGGAGGGAGGGAGGGAGGGAGGGAGAGAGAGAGAGGAAGAGAGAGAGAGAGAGAGAGAGAGAGAGAGAGAGAGAGAGAGAGAGAGAGAGAGAGAGAGAGAGAGAGAGAAAGAGAGAGAAAGAGAGAGAAAGAGAGAAAGAGACAAACAGAAAGAAAGAAAGAAAAAGAGAAAGAGAAAGAGACAAACAGAAAGAAAGAGAGAGAGAGAAAAAAAAAAACATGAACACACAAAAGAAAGCATCACCAAGGTCCCCGTATCATCTGCATTATCTCCCGAACGAGACGAATAACAGAAGGCGAAGAGGAAGAGAGGAAGGGGAGAAGAAGGTCTCCGACAGAACGTGACTGAAACCAAACACGTGAACCTCTGACCCCGAGGGCCTCCGGGCGTGACCCTACATCTGAACACAAGGGTGAACACGTAGAACACCTTCGCCTCGTGTTCACAAGAGCCCAGGTTAATAATAATAATAATAATAATAATAACACTAATAATGATAATAACATTAATAATGATAATAATAATAATAATAATAATAATAATAATAACACTAATAATAATAATAACAATAATAATAGCACTAATATGATAATAATAATAATAGCACTAACAATGATAACAATATTAATAATAACAATAATAATAATAATGATAATAAAATAAGTTTTTGAAAGGAAATCCGATGAATCTTGAGTCCTCGACCTTCCTTTTTTTTACCACAGCAACAGAAGCGAATAATTACGTAACACTCACCGCTTTTTTAACGAAGGAAACGAAGCCGTAACCCTTGGACTTGAGGGTATGTGGGTCGCGAACCACACGACAGTCTCTGTGGAAAGAAAGAATAAGGGTCAGTATTGTTAATCCTCGTGGACGTTTTCGAGGCTCTTCATGCCAGGCAATAGAAGTAGTGTAAGGGATTTAGTGAAGAGGAAAATTATGTCTTCCTGGAGGATAGTGAAGGATGGTGAGGGATGGTGAAGGATGGTGAAAGATGGTGATAAATGGTGAAGGATGGTGAGGGGTGGTGAGAAATGGTGAAGGATGGTGATAAATGGTGAAGGATGGTGAGGGGTGGTGAGAAATGGTGAAGGATGGTGAGAAATGGTGAAGGATGATGAGGGATGGTGAGAAATGGTGAAGGATGATGAGGGATGGTGAGAAATGGTGAAGGATGATGAGAAATGGTGAAGGATGGTGAGAAATGGTGAAGGATGGTAAGAGATGGTGAGAAATGGTGAGAGATGGTGAGAAATGGTGAAGGATGATGAGGGTGAGGGATGGTGAGAAATGGTGAAGGATAGTTAGGGATGGTGAGAAATGGTGAAGGATGGTGAGAAATGGTGAAGGATGGTGAGAAATGGTGAAGGATAGTTAGGGATGGTGAGAAATGGTGAAGGATGGTGAGAAATGAAGGATGGTGAGAAATGGTGAAGGATGGTGAAGGATGGTGAGAGATGGTGAGGAAGGAGGGTGAAATGAGGGGATCTCAATGCCTCTTCTGTTACAGCTGGATAATTAACTTTTGGGTCTAATTTGCCTCCTCCATAAAGATTAACCGAGAAGGTATACAGCAGATGAAAGCAATAATAAAAAAAAGTTTGGCGTTTGATAAGTCTCGATAAAAAAGAAATAATAATAATGGAAGGGAATTAATGATGTGTTTACCTTTTAAATAGAGTGATGACAAAGAGCGATGACAGTAATGATAAGAATGGCATAAAATTAAACTCGAAAAACAACCTTATCGGCTACATTCATATACATAAGAAATATACAATTACTTCCCTATTCCTCAGCCGACGTAAGAAAGCAGGGAAAGGCAAGAAAAAGAACGAAATCAAACTTGGTTCAATAACTGGCATTTTAATATTATAATTCCGCATCAATATTCTCTTTTAGTGCCAGCCGGCCATTGTATTGGTAATAGTCTACCAAAGCGAACGAGCAAGCGATGGAGGGAGGGAGAGAGAGGGAGAGAGAGGGGATGAGGGGGGAAGAGGGAGGGAGAGAGAGGGGATGAGGGAGGGAGAGGGAGGGAGAGAGAGGGAGAGAGGGAGGGAGATAGATAGGGAGGGAGGGAGGGAGGGAAAGAGAGGGAGGGAGGGAGAGGGGGAGAGAGAGAGAGAAAGGGAGGGAGGGAGGGAGGGAGGGAGGGGGAAGAGAGAGAGAGAGAGAGAGAGAGAGAGAGAGAGAGAGAGAGAGAGAGAGAGAGAGAGAGAGAGAGAGAGAGAGAGAGAGAGAGAGAAAGACAGGAGAGTAGAGGTTAACTTGGTAGTCATCTTTCCTTCCTTCCTGTTCTCAACTTCCTTCCCCCTCTCCCCAGCCTCCCCCCCTCCAGCCCCCCCTCCCCACCTCGCCCTATCCGACCCATATCCCATTCCAATCCCTAATCCCTCCCTCTATCCCCGACACACGCCGATTGATGAAATACTTACCGACGCATGAAGCCTGGAATGTCACCCACAAATGGAATTAGAATGAAGCAGTGTTTGGCTTCACGCAGTTTTACCCTCGACGATCACCCCCCTCTCTCTCTCTCTCTCTCCCTCTCCAGACCCTCGCCTTTTCCCCTCTGGCTCTCTCTCTGTATGCCTTTCTCTCTCTCTCTCTCTCTCTCTCTCTCTCTCTCTCTCTCTCTCTCTCTCTCTCTCTCTCTCTCTCTCTCCCTTTCTCTCTCTCTCTCTCTCTCTCTCTCTCTCTCTCTCTCTCTCTCTCTCTCTCTCTCTCTCTCTCTCTCTCTCTCTCTCTCTCTCAGTACCTCCCTTTTTCCCCTCTGGATCTCTCTCTATGCCTTTCTCTCTCTCTCTCTCTCTCTCTCTCTCTCTCAGTACCTCCCTTTTTTCCCTTCTGGCTCTCTCTCTGTATGTCTTTCCCTCTCTCTCTCTCTCTCTCTCTCTCTCTCTCTCCTTTGTTCCTTTCCTCTTTCCTCTTTATCCCTCTCCTTTTCCGTCCCTTCCTCCTTATCTCTTCCCTACATCGGCCCCGATCATGGAGGTGCAACTTCCGCTTCTTCCTCTTGTCCTCCCCCGGCGCAAAAGCCCGCCCGCCTAATGAGACCACCGCACCTTATCTCTCCTATTACGCGGAGCCGGAGCAGAGACCACGCCCCGCCCCCCTCCCTCCCTCCCTCCCTCCCTCCCTCGCGCTATTCACCGATAGTAGTCAACGCGGCGCGCGATTTACGTCGATAGTCGCCGCTCAAGTATAAACAAAGACCAGCCCCCGAATGGGATCAAGAAACACCGACGGAGACTATCGGATTCCATTCCGGGCGGGCTTTACGCGCTGCATTTGAATACAGGATCGTCCGGGGATATTTATCGCCTCCCGTTCCCGGCGCATATAAATACCTGCATTTCCTTCCATACCTCATACGTGAGTGCGCGCTCGCGGTTGGGGGGCGTGCGTGTGGATGCATGAATTTGCGTGCATGTCGCTTGGTGCGGTGTGTACGGTTGGCTGTGCGTTTCTGCGCGCATACCAATGAATAGTATGCAGTTAAGGTCGAATATCAATCCATCCGTCTATCTATCTAACAAACTAACTTTACACAGACACAGACACACACACACACACACACACACACACATACATACATACATACATACATACATATATATATATATATATATATATATATATATATATATATATATATATATATATATATATATATATATATAAAGTGAGAGAGAGAGAAATGTAGACAGACAGATGGAAAGACAGACGGACAGACAGAGACACACAAAGAGAGAAACACTCATATCCAAGCATATCGCCGAGACACCAACCCACACCAACCCTCACACACCCCTACCCCTACCCAAAACACACTCCCATACAAACCCGAAACCGCCAAACCCATTCAACCACACTACCACACCGCCACCACCAACACCCCACCCCCTCCCCCCCTAAAAAAAAAGAAAAAAAAGAGAGAGAGAGAAAAAAAAAAAGAGCGACAACTACCCCGCCACACGAACAACCGACATTAATACGGGGAAACACACAAACCAATTCCACGTCTGGATGGAGACCGATCAGCAATCCCCGCACTCAGGGTTTGCCACACGTCTCAAATCCGACTCGAGGAGAGGGGGGCGGGAAGCGTCGTCGCTCCGTTTTCTATGCGTCGGCCGTAGCGCTGCTGCGGGGCGGTCACTGGGGAACTATTTTATTTTATTTTTTAGCTTGATATTTTTTTAAAGCTTGTTTTTACGTTTTTTTCTTGTCTTTCTAGCTTTCTTTACGTTTTTTGTCTTTTTGTAATTTCTTTACGTTTTTTTCTTGTCGTTTTGTATTTTTTTTTGTTTTTTCTTTGCTTTTTTGGATTTTGTTACGTTTTTCTTTGCTTTTTTGGATTTTGAACGTCTTTTCTTTGCCTTTTTGGATTTTGTTACGTTTTTCTTTGCTGTTTTTAGCGTTTTGTAAATTTTAACGTTTTATCTATGCTTTTTGTACCTCAACTTCCTTTTTCTTTGTCCTTTGTATTACTTAGCGTTTTTCTTTGCTTTTTGTATCATTAAATTGTTTATAGTGTAATCCTTCTACATTTTTATTGTTTGCTTTTTTGTGTTTTTCTTTTTTTTTTCTTTGGAGAGGGAGTTTTTTTTGGGGGGGAGTGGGGGGCTGAAGGGGATAGGGACTTGTTTAAAGTACATATAAAAGTCTCCTTGTGAAATATCTTATTTTTAAAAAATTCATTTGTATTTGAATGTGTGTTGGAACAAACACATTTTTTTATTTTTTTTTTTAAGATGACATTTGCACGTCCTTCCTTTCTTCGGACTGAAACATTTTCAAGAATGAAACACGAATCAGGATCACTTGCCGCTCAACTCATATATACATACATACATTACATACAAACATAAATGTACTACCCAACCCTTGCTTCGTACGTAAATACAAGCCCGCTTAACAAATATGAAAGGAATTAGACCCAATCTCTTATTTCAATATGCAAGAGGGGAAACATGCACAAAGTGGCTAATCTCTTGACCCTTCCTGTTCTCTGTCTTTATGAAAACAACAACAACAACAACAACAACAACAACAAAAACACTAATATCCGCACTTTAGAGTCACTCTACTAATCTCCCCCTAAAAATGATACAATCAACAAACAACTGGAGCTTACATACACAAAAAGGGGAAAAACGAAACACACACACACACACACACACACACACACACACACACAAAAGCAGCAACAAAAAACACCAACATACAACCCTTCCCCCCAAAAAAAATAAAAAAAATAAAAAATAAATAAATAAAATAAAAAATAACAAAAAATAAAAAATAGTCCTCCACGCAATGTAAAGTCCCATGATCATCCCAGCGCCCATCGGACGAGCGGCGACCGCGTCCGACACCCCCGCCTCGTCTTCCGGCTTCGTTAAACCGCCAAACATACCCCTACACAGATTAAATCGCCACTTCCACCCCCACCCCCCCTCCCATCAGCGTTAAACCCTCCCCTCCTGTAAAACCAACCGCCGTTTGACTTCCCGTTCCAACAGCCTCTATAATTATCCCATAAAACCCTCCCATCTGCCACTCAACTGCCCATTTTCCCCCATCCCGAACCTTTTAATCTCCCGTGTTTCCTCCTGCACCGCCATGGCCGCCTCTTGCAATAACTTTTCACATCCTCCCACTTGTCTCTTCTTTGACGATCTCTCTTTCTCTCTTTCTCTTTCTTTTGATAGGTCTTCACACACAGCTGGGTGTAAATGCGAATATGGGTGTAACTATCCGTTATTGTCCTTATCTCTGTATATCGGTTTGTCTGTCTGTCTGTCTCTTCCTCTCTCTCTCCATCAACTTATCTATCAATCTACCTATCTGTCTGTTAACTATACTTATGTCTGTATATCGGTTTGTCTGTCTGTCTCTTCCTCTCTTTCTCCATCTACCTATCTAAAAATCTAGCTATCTATCTATTAACTATATCTATCTTTAGCGTTATCTCTATACACTACACCACTTTTTTATAGTTTCATATCAAGTTGCTCTTGCATTTCTCCCTCCCCTTCACCACCCCCTCTGTCCCCCCTCCCCTTCACCACCCCCTCTACCCCCTTCCCTTTCACCACCCCCTCTGCCCCCCCTCTCCCTTCACCACCCCCTGCCTAGCGCCGTCCTCTCTCCCTACCTTTCCCTACGCCCTGCCACCGCCTTCCAACATCAATCTTCCCTGCCACCAGCTTACCATCACTCTTCCGAGCCACCGGGTAGATCTCCCCCCGGCTCTCGCGCGACCAAGCGGTTCGAAATCCCCCTCTCTTCCCCACCATATTTCCCCCCCCCCAGCCTCCCCCAGCCTCCCTCTGTAACCAGGCAGGCACATGGGAAGGAAGGGAGGGAGGGAGGAAGGAAGGGAGGGGGGGAAGAGAGGGGGGGGAGGAGGGGAAGAGAGGGGAAGGAAGGAAGGAAGGAAGGAAGGGAGGAGGGGAAGAGGGGAAGAGAGGGGGGAGGGGAAGAGGGGAAGAGAGGGGGAG
>NC_091558.1:5640892-5645892 GCF_042767895.1 Penaeus vannamei
CGAGGCGAGAAGGCAGAGTCGAGGGCGAGGCGAGAAGGCAGAGTCGAGGGCGAGGCGAGAAGGCAGAGTCGAGGGCGAGGCGAGAAGGCAGAGTCGAGGGCGAGGCGAGCAGGCAGAGTCGAGGGCGAGGCGAGCAGGCAGAGTCGAGGGCGAGGCGAGAAGGCAGAGTCGAGAGCGAGGCGAGAAGGCAGAGTCGAGAGCGAGGCGAGCAGGCAGAGTCGAGGGCGAGGCGAGAAGGCAGAGTCGAGGGCGAGGCGAGAAGGCAGAGTCGAGGGCGAAGCGAGAAGGCAGAGTCGAGGGCGAGGCGAGAAGGCAGAGTCGAGGGCGAGGCGAGAAGGCAGAGTCGAGAGCGAGGCGAGCAGGCAGAGTCGAGGGCGAGGCGAGAAGGCAGAGTCGAGGGCGAGGCGAGCAGGCAGAGTCGAGGGCGAGGCGAGAAGGCAGAGTCGAGGGCGAGGCGAGAAGGCAGAGTCGAGGGCGAGGCGAGAAGGCAGAGTCGAGGGCGAGGCGAGAAGGCAGAGTCGAGGGCGAGGCGAGCAGGCAGAGTCGAGGGCGAGGCGAGGAGACCAAACTTCCAAGGGCAGGGAGATTGTGCAGCTAATATATTCATGAGGGCATAAGAGCTGGCTGAACTGATGGCGGATCGTCCAATGCATTACGCTCCATAAGTATCTTTCAAGTTTTGCGATCTGGTGGTTAAAATGGGGGGTGGTGGGGGGCGGGGGGGTCGGGCACGAAGGAGGTCCGAGACGCAGCGGAGAGTAGTAGAGCGAGGGAAGCCGTTCCTTGGAGATGATTCCCCTGGCTGTTGTTGTTCGCAGGGGAGTGGGGTAATATGTCTTTCCTTCGAGGGCTCTTCTCTCTCTCTCTCTCTTTCTCTCTCTCCCTCCCTCTCTCTCTCTCTCTCTCTCTCTCTCTCTCCCCCCTCTCTCTCCCTCTCCCCCCCTCTCTCTCTCTTCCCCCTCTCTCTCTCTCTCCCCCTCTCTCTCTCTCTCTTCCTCTCCCCTCTCTCACTCCCTCTCCCTCTCTCCCCCTCTCTCTCCCTCTCCCTCTCTCTCCCTCTCCCCCCTCTCTCTCACTCTCCCTCTCTCCCCTCTCTCTCCTCTCCCCCCTCCTCCCTCCTCTCTCTCTCTCCCCCTCTATCTCTCTCTCTCTCTCTCTCTCTCTCTCTCTCCTCCCTTCTCTTCCCCTCTCTCTCTCTCTCCCTCTCCCCTCTCTCTCTCCCTCTCCTTCTCCCCTCTCTCTCTCACTCTCCTTCTCCCCTCTCTCTCACTCTCTCTCCCTCTCTCTCCTTCTCCCTCTCTCTCACTCTCTCCCTTCCCTCCCAGCCCCACCGCGTCTGTTTTTCCTCCGTCCCTCATTCACACAAACACGCCTAACCAAGACGAACGCCAATGGCAACCAAATCAAAATACTTCAATCATCCGCCAACCATAATGTAGCCGCGGGGGGGGGGGGAAGGGAGGAGGAGAAGGAGGAGGAGGAGGGGAGGAGGAGGACGAGGAGGAGGAGGAGAAGGGGGAAGCGAAGGAGGAAGAGGAAGAAGAAGAAGACGAAGAAAAGGAGGAGGGAGATGAGGAAGAAGAGGAAGAGGAAAATGAGGAGGAAAAGATGGCGATAGGGGAGGGGAAGGGAGAGGAGGAGGCGACCGGAAGGAGGAAGGAGGCGAGGAAGGAAGAGGAGGTGAGGGAGAGACATAAGAATGGAGGTAATGGATCAAAGATTTTTTGTGTGTGTTTTTGTGTGTATCGGTTTTTGTTTTGTTTCTGTTTGCAGTAGGCTGGGGAGCTTCCTTCAGATTACCGGACCTAAGGGCATAAGGGAGGGAGGGAAGGAAGGAATGAAGGGGGGGGGAGGGGGAGGGAGGGAGAGAGGGAGGGAGGGAGGGAAGGAAGGAATGAAGGGGGGGGGAGGGGGAGGGAGGGAGAGAAAAGAATCGGAAAGAGGGAGCGGAGAAGAGAGCGTGGTGAGTATCGGCGAGGAAGATGAATCAGAGGAAGGGAGGGAAGGAACAAAATGCATATATACATAAATAGATGTACATACAACATACACTCGCGCGCACATACACACACACACATCTATCTATCTATCTATTTATCTATCTATGCATACACAAATGCATACTTACATACATGCACGCACGTACAAACACACACACAAGAGAATACGAGAGAGAAAGAAAGAGAGAGAGAGAGAGAGAGAGAGAGAGAGAGAGAGAGAGAGAGAGAGAGAGAGAGAGAGAGAGAGAGAGAGAGAGAGAGAGAGAGATTAAGGCCAAGGCAGCGATAGACCAACAGAAAACTTGGCAAGGAAGTTTTACGGAAAAGCCTCTCGGCGGATAAGCCTCCGCGGCCGCCATGCAAAAGTATGGAGCTATATCAGAATTATTATGGGGAAACAACACGGAAGACGACACCCGACGACAAAGCAAGAAAACCGGCCACGGTAAAACGGTCAATTTTAACGGCAGCTCCGGTTCTTTTGCCGTCTTAAGAGCCCCGGCGTCGCAGCTCTCGGGGAGGGAGTCTGGGCTCGTGAATAAGGCAGGGGCATCCGCAGATTCACCAGCAGGAGGAAGAGGGCGAGGCAGAGGTACGGACCAGCGTGTGAATGTCGGTTCTGAATCTTCAATGAGTCCGCGGAGAGAAAAGTTGGGTCGCACAAGCTCTTCGGGAAATGGTCGACTGTTTATCGACATATCAACTCCCGAGCTGGCGCAAAAATAAAGCAAATTAAATTGATATGATTAGACGCTCGGGTAGGGAAAGGATTGAAAATGCAGGTTTAATGTTTAAAGTGGTTGCGAGGGGGAACCCGGCGGGCAGGTGAAGTACAAAATGAATTCCCAGTGAGACAAGGCAATGGGATACCCAAAAACGTATTAAATACATACTACTACTACACAAACAATAAAACAACAACAAATAAACCAACGAAAAGATTCTCGAGAGAGAGAGAGAGAGTGAAAACCAAAGGGGAAGGACAGAAGCGGAACCCGGGAGAAGGAGACATGTCGAAATGTCGAAAGTCTACGCGACGGAAACCCACATTTCAGTTATTAAACCTATCGCGAGGCCAAAGCGACACCGTTCTTAATTCACCGCAAAAATGCACTGCTGTCAAAACATATGTCAAATCCCAACCCCGGATAACGGAATCGAGTGCCTAGCATATAAATAATCCACACAGATTCGGAATGTACACAGGCAAATACACCTGGGGATAGAAGCGGAGGGACTGAGAGAGGAGAACAGGAACGAGAAGGGGAGAAGAAAAGAGAAAAAAGAGAGAGATGGGGTGAGGTGGGAGAGGGAGAAAAAGGGGGAGAGGGGGGAGAGAGAGAGAGAGAGAGAGAGAGAGAGAGAGAGAGAGAGAGAGAGAGAGAGAGAGAGAGAGAGAGAGGAGAGAGAGAGAGAGAGCGAGAGAGAGAGAAAGAAAGAAAGAAAGAAAGAAAGAAAGAAAGAAAGAAAGAAAGAAAGAAAGAAAGAAAATAAAGAGAGAGAGAGAGAGAGAGAAAGAAAAAGAAAGAGAAAGAGAGAAAAACCAATAAAAACAAACCAACAAACAAAAAAAAACACGAAACACACAAACGAGAAACCAATAAAAAAAACGAAAAACAAAAAACAAAAAACAAAAACAGAAACAAAACCCAAACAAGCGAAAAGCGAGCGAAAAGAGCGACCGAGAGAGAGCGCGAGCCCCGTCACAGGTAAAAAGCGACCTCCGCCAGCCATCGCTCAACTCGTTCCAAAATGGCGCCGACCGCAGGAATGGAGCGCTGGCTGGAACGCCGCCAACTTGGCCACCATCCGCGGAGGAAGAGGCACAGGCGAAGGACAGGAAGAGGCGGAAGGGATAAGAAGATACGTCGAAGGGTAAGTGCGGATGAATAATGAGGCAAGAGAGAGAATCGGAGGAGAATTATTCGCGCCGGAAAGACTATCCAAAATATAATCGTAATAACTCTCATTATTAACGATTATTTAATCCTCATCGTCATCGAAATTGGGAAGGGAAGAGAAAATCCCGAAAGGCGAAGGAGAGGAAAATCCCAAAAACAAACAAACAAACGTCACAGCAATCCTTACTCGTGCGTACGTGGCAGTGTGCACTTTGCTTGTGTGCGTGTTGCTATGCGTGTGTGTGAGGGGAGGGGGATTTATGTATTAAAACGCACACACACACACACACACACAAACAGGCGCATATATATATATATATATATATATATATATATATATATATATATATATATATATATATATATATATATATATATATATATATATATATATATATATATATATATATATACATATACATATATTTATGTAGATGTAGATAAAAAAAATATAAATCGATAGATAGACAGAAGGAGATAGAGAGAATTTCGCTTTAGTCCTTAAAATCCTCCATACCTTTATCTATCTATCTCTCCATCCTCCCTTGCCCCTTCCCTCCCTCTACACCCCTCCCCTCTCCCTCCCTCCCTCCCTCTCCCTCCCCGCTTCCTCTCCTCCCTCTCCTTCTATCTATCCTTCCCTCCCCCCCTCCCCTCCCCCTACCAGATCCCTCAAACCCACGAGACACGAGGCGCGATCCGACCCGCCCGCCCGCCGCCCACGCGAAGAGTGGGCGGCGACACGAACTCCGGAGTCGGGCGGCGGCGTCGAGAGGGAAGGATTGGTCGGGCAGTGGCGGCCATTCGTCGGTTAATGGGATAGGAAATGCCGGAGCAATGGGCAGGAAGTATTAGGACGATGGATGGGGAGGAGGGAAGGAGGGAAGGGAGATGGATAGGGAAGGAGGGTTGGAAGGAGGGTGGGCTTGGAGGGGGGGAAGGGCGATGGATAGGGAAAGAGGGTTGGAAGTAGGGTTGGAAGGAGGGTGGGGGTAGACAGGGATGAAGATAGAGGGTCAAGACGATAGACAGATAGGAATATGGCGGATAGGACAATAGATAAGAGAGGAAGGCAAGAGGATAAAACCATGGATAAAGA
>NC_091558.1:5648392-5653392 GCF_042767895.1 Penaeus vannamei
AAAAAGAAAGTGAGAGAGAAAAAAAAGGAATAGAAAAAATAGAATAAAAAGGGGGGAGAAAAAAGAGAAAGAGAGAGAAAAAAGGAAAAAGCACTTTGCTATGAAACTTGCAATGTCCGTTCCCCAAGTCGCGATTTTTTTTTTTTTGCAACGTCACTCTCTGTATCTCTTTGGCCCTTTTAAACCTTTTTTTTCCACGTAATAAAAATATGAGACGAGAAATGGGCAAAGAGTAGCGCGAAAGAAACAAACAAAGAAAGAAGAAAGGAGGGGAAAAAAAGGTGAAAAACTCATGTCAAAATGCGAGTTTCTCAGGAGGTTTTCCTCATGACCATTCGGCGGCAGTGACTGGCTAGCTCGGGAGCCAATCAGCGGGCGAGGTGTGCTATTGGATACGGGGGAGGGGGAGAGGGGGGAGAGGGGGAAGGGGAGGGGAGGGGAAAGGGAGCTTCTCACCAGCTTCCGAGATACATCCACCTCCTATCTCTATCTCATCCACCGTCTTTCTTCATCATCTTTGCTCTCTCTCTTTCTCTTCATCTCCCTTTCCCTCTCTCTCTCTCACTCTCTTACTAACCGTTCACTTTCCTTGTATCCGCCCTCTCTCTCTCACTCTCTTCTCTCTTCTCTCTCCTCCTTCCTCCCTCCCCTCTCCTCCTTCCTCCTTCCTCCCTCCTCCCTTTCCTCCCACCCCACCCCCACCCTCCTCCTTCCTCCCTTCCCTCCCACCCCCACCCTCCTCCTTCCTCCCTTCCCTCCCACCCCCACCCTCCTCCTTCCTCCCTTCCCTCCCACCCCCACCCTCCTCCTCTTCCTCTCTCGCGTTCCTTTCTGCTTCCATTTTTTATACAAAACTTCCTCTTCTTAATAGTTTCACGGACATGCAAAAACTCGCTCGCATTAATCAAGGGAAGGCAGCTGGTATATTTGTTAATAAAAAAAACTATACTTTTTTTTTGCTTTATCCTCGTCTAAAATACTTTTGTTTCATCCCTTCAATAGACAAGCTATCCTTCTTTTGTTTCTCTGCATCACACACGTTTATCCATATCTGTTCTCTCCCATTTCCCTTCTTTCTCCGTCTTTTCTCCTTCCAGATGTTTCTTCTCTTATTCTTTTTATCCTACCCCCTCCACCCTTCCTCCGTCCACCTCCTTCCCCCCTCCTCCCACTTTCTCTCTTTTTTTCTATTACGCTTTCGTATCAATTTCCTTAATGAATCCCGGCCTTCGATATCTGGGTCTGACCCGTGCCTGCTTTTTTTTCTTCTTCTTCTTCTTCTTTTCCCTTCCTTCCTTCTTCCTTTTCTTTACAAAAACTCAAAAACTAATTCTCCCTTCCGCTAATCATGTCATGGTCATGGTAATCACATTCGTGGTGGTTCGGGTGACGTGAATTAGTCATTTGGGGCACAGACGCACAGGCAGGGACAGACACAGACACACACACACACACTAATACTCTGTAACAGACACACACACACACACACACACACACACACACACACTCTCTCTCTCTCTATCATTCTCTCTCTCTCTCTTTCTCTCTCTCTCTCTCTCTCTCTCTCTCTCTCTCTCTCTCTCTCACACACACACACACACACACACACACACACACACACACACACACACACACACACACACACACACATACAAATGATTGTATGAAAGACGTGTTAAAAAATAAGAAAATTTACAATGGCAAACTATGATAAACCGCACCAGAAAAAAAACATCTGTAATAAAAAAAAACGAAGCATACACAACTGTCAGTAAATCACCTGACGGAACTAATACATATATCGTAATTTTTAATGAGCGTACATATTTGCTTTCAATACATCGATGTGTAATGGTGAACGGCACAAAAGAAATGTGTTATTTTCCTCAAGCAGTCGAATGCGGAAGGAAACCAAACAATTTGACACCAAGATCAGTTGGTCACACACACACACACACACACACACACACACGCACGCACACACACACACACACAAACACACACCACCAATGATCTATAGTATAACTAGACTCATGTTAAAATGTCAGAATGTCAGTAAGAAGAGTAAAATCAGAACAAATTCACAGCTTTCTCCAAAAAAATGCGTCATCCAACAGCATTTAATATCACCTGACACTTTCCTTTGACAAGGGAATTCATAATCAAGGGAACAATTAGATCATGAACACCTGGACGTCGAGTAAATAAATTCCAAACAAGAAATAGGAAAAAAGAAAATATATCGTTCAAGTGCGATTCATCTAATGTGCTTTGGAGGACAGGATATAAAGCAAATAAGTTATCGGTTTCTTAAGAACACTTAAAATCGTTCTGCCTCGATTAAGACCGACAACAAAGCGATATCGTAAATAAATCGGAACAAACAAAAGAACAACAAGAGCTGATAAAGACAACACACCTGAGTGAGGAGAAAGAAAAAACAAACACCATTCCAGCTGACACATTCCTCCGATCCCCGTAACGTCACCTCAAATAGCGGCCCAAACCAAACAAAGACTTTAACGCTATGTTTGTTTGTTCTTTTTTCCCCCCTCTCTCTCTCTCTCTCCTTTTCTCTCGCTGTTCCTCCTCTTTTTTCCCCTCTTTTTTTTCTGCCAGCGCAACGGTCGGCAGCACACACCTTCGCCCCCCCCCCCCTTTGCTTCTCCGGGTCATTTGAGCGGCCGAGACGGACGGAGAAAAACAAACGCGGACTCTTGACCCGCCGGGGCCTCCTCTCGACCCACCTGCGCCCTTCCGCCGCCGCCGCGGTCTTCGCTGCACTGCCGTCAACGAGGCCCTTGATGAGTGAAAGTGTATGTGTATATCTATATGTGTATATCTATATATCTATATCTATATTTATTTATCTATCTATCTATCTACATCTACATCTACATCTACATCTACATCTATATCTATCTATATCTATATATATCTATATCTATATCTATCTATCTATCTATATATATATATATATATCATAATTCCTGTTACCACTGATGGCACTACTAATTTCATCGTAATTACTTTATACTCTCGAAAATATGATTTCTAGCACCTGGTCCCAAAACCAAACACTTCATCCGATTCAGAGAGGCGCCACATTTTCAGAAGCAAGATTCCTTTTTCTCGTTTTAAAGCGGCCAAACGAAAGGTCCGATGCCGAGGCAGGCAGCGCACAAGACAAGAGGAATCGAAACCCGAACTCAAAAGGAACCGAAGACGCCGATCCAAACGTTCCGAGACGGGACTTTCCGTAAAGATATATCCACTTTAGTTGAACAGAAAATGCCAGACTTAACCTCGTCCAGCATGGCGGTATCAACAAGCACCAAGGAGTAAACATGCCCCTGAACCACGCAGGGCATACGGGGAGGGACCAGGCATCCGCACGGCTCTGGCTCCGGGACGAAATGCGAATGAGGTGAAATTTACGTACAAGTACTAAGGCCAAATTTCTGATGGTGGGAAGTAGTCGGCTCCCCTCCCCTCCCCTCCTCCCTCCCCCGGCCCCAACCCCTGGCGGAGGCGGGCCAGCCACGGAACAGTGTGTGGCAGCTTAGGCCGTCATGAGGTGGTCCGCTTTAACTTGGCCCTCTAGCCATACACACCCTTCACTACACTCTTGAGTACTCGCGTGTTATTAACAAAGCGGTTATGTTTTCCTTCCTTTTTTCCCTTCGTGCACAGGAGGGAGATGCCCTCGTGCCATTCGCGTCGTGCTTCGGCTCAGACGACCTGTTTGTCGGTCACCGAGCGGCCGACGCCACCGCCTGATTATGCCTCGCGTCCCCCTCTTCGCCCGGGCTCATGGCGTGTTCGCCTTTAACACCGACCCAAGCACGCCATTTTTGGCACAAATAACACCATCTTGTCCTCGAGGATGACCAGGAGAGCCTGTGGTGAGCGTGGCTGAGTGTCGCAGGCCGGCCCAGCGTGGCACAGTTGCGTCACAGGTCACTTGCTGTACTGAAGGGGGCGACCTGAGCCGGCCATGGCGCGCTCATCTTTAACCCTTTGCTCCTCGCATCGCCGATCACCAGCCAAGGGAAGGGTCACCAGGGCTACTTTTCGGCCGCTGATGTCAGCACGCCCCTAATCCCGAGCCGGAGGGAAGGCAGACCACGTGGCACCCTCTCGAGCGCGCGTCTGCTGGGCGTCTGTGCCAGGACGGGGTTCCGGGCACAGACGGCGGGCACGACGGCACAGGACACACGCCCCGACCATCCTGCTCTGTGCCATGACGCGCGGCCTGGAACCCCGCCAGAAATTCTTGTTATTTCCGCGGACTCTCTATACCCTTCCGGAACTTAATTTTCCATAAAATACCAAAGCAAAAAATATGTGCCGTGGAAGGGGCAATGTGTCCTTGGGCGGGATCAATATATTAAGCAACTATCGACGGCCGAAGATCCATTTGTTGGTAACGAAAAAAAAAGAAAGAAAACATACGAAATTCTTGGTCATCTCTAACTCGAAAGCTGGGATCTAAGATGGAAAAATATCCTTATGGGCGCGGGGGAGGAATGGAAAATTGAATTTCTCCCAATGGATATCGCGAAGGATAACGTGAATGGTAGAGGATTATTGGGTATATTTCCTTCTCTCTCGTTATGGATTACGCCCGACCATTTCGTCCGACCTGCAGCCCCGCCGTCAGGATAAGGCTACATCCAAGGTAATAGACTACAGGCCCCCTCCTATCCTGCTCCATCTGCCCGCGGCTCCCTTTCCCCCCCCCCCCCCGCTGGCTCTAGCCCTTTTCCCTAGCCTGCGCCGACCCAATCAGCTTTCTTCGCAAACCATCCGCTTTCCTGCATATGGAATTAACTGCTTCCCAGATGTCTCTCGGAACAAGGCGATTCTCGCAGCGCCATTAGTCTGCTTGTCCCTAATCTCCTGTCCACGTGCCGGTTTCTCTGCCTGTCTGTCTTTCTGCTTGGCTCTGTGTATTCAAGAATTTATATTTTTATACACTTATATACCCCCCCACCCAA
>NC_091558.1:5658392-5675892 GCF_042767895.1 Penaeus vannamei
CCGGATGTGGAGGGAAAGACAGAAACCCTCTTCAAATATGAGAAAGAAAGGACAGAGCAGCGACGCCGAATGTGGAAGAAGAAAGCTGAACACGAGGCTTAAATGTGGAGTATAAAAGTGGAGGAAAACACGACAGCGCCTTGTAATGTGGAGGACGAGACGGCTACAGAAACAAATGGATGAAGAGGGAGATCGAATAAGCGACTAAACGTGGGAGTACATATACATGCAGATCGCGACGCAGAGCAATATAGAGAACGGAAGTAAAGAGGCTGCAGATTAGCATACCTTAAGTTACGTGTGAGAAGACAGCGGTATACTCTCCCCCAAAAAAATAATAACCGGAAGTAATAAATGGAGCCTTAATGATGCTATACACAAGGACGATTATGGACAGTGATGCCAAAGTATAATTGCAAAATGGAGACAAATAACTGCCGTATGTCACCCTACCGCAAACAGCACTACAATTTGCACGACGGGTAATCTATAGTACTAAAATATAATACAATCATTATGTCGGAGGGCGAATAATGGGACTGAGAGCAGACGGATACAAAGGCCGAATCGCAAGAAAAAATCACCTTTGAGGTCTATACAATATATATAGATAAATACATACATACATACATACATATATATATATATATATATATATATATATATATATATATATATATATATATATATATATATATATATATATATATATATATATATATATATATATATATATATATATATATATATATATATATATATAAACACACACACACACATATACATCTATCTATCTATCTATCTATCTATCTATCTATATATATATATGTATTTATACACATATATATACATATACATATACATATATGTATATATATATATATATATATATATATATATGTATTTATACACATATATACATACATATATATGTATGTGTGTATATATATATGCATATATATATATATATATATATATATATATATATACATATATATATGTATATATATATGTATTTATACACATATATATACATATACATATACATATATGTATATATATATATATATATATATATATATATATATATATATATTCCATGTATAAATACATAGAGAAAAAATCGAAGAAAAGCGTACAAAGAATGGAAGAGCAAGAAACAATTCGTAAGACAGCGAGGGAAAAGGATGGATGGAGAGAGAGGGAGAGAGAGAGGGAGAGGGAGAGGGAGGGGGAGAGAAAGAAAGAAAGAGAAAGAGAGAAAGAAAGAAAGAGAGAAACGCGAAGGAGGAAGAGGAGGAGGAGGAGAAAATAAAAGCGGAGAGATTTCAAACAACTTCCCTGGCACTCGGCCAACTACTTGAGAGACTGAACTGGGAAATGTCGCCATATTCAAGTTTGCCGCCGAAATTACGCACACCCAATTGGGCTCCGAAATTATACACTAACATGGTTGAGTCTCGAGAACAATTTTCATGATCAGGACCCATAAATTAGGCCTCGGGAGGACGAGTTAGGGAGGTTGGAAAAAAAAGGGGGGAAAAGGAGGGAGTCTCGAGTTGAATGGTGCGGGCGCGCGCGCGAGAGAGAGGCTCCCCTCCCGCCGGAGCCGAACGCCCGACGCACGGCGAACGTCTTCTGTTTCGTCTGCCTTCGTGATGATGGATAACAGGCCTTATTTCGGGAGACTCCTGCTGCTGCTGCTGCTGCGTATGTAAATGTTCGGGGGAGGGGGAGGGGGGGGAGACAGGGACGGAAGGGGTGGGGGGGAAAGGGGAGAAGGGTAGGGTAGACAGGGGTGGGGCGAGGGGTGGGACGAGGGGTAGGGGAGAAGGGGGTGGGGAGAAGGGTAGGGGAGAAGAGGGTGGGGCGAGGGGTAGGGGAGAAGGGGGTGGGGCATTGGGTAGGGGCAGGAGTTAGAATGGGTAAGGGGGGCGAGGAACAGGGGTGATGAACGGGGGGCGGGGAGGGGGAGAGGAAGGGGTAGTAGGCATAAAGACCACGTGGCACCAGACTACAAGGGGAGGGGAGGGGGGTAAGGGGGAAGGGGCTGGAATGCGTGTGCTGCCTCCGTCTACCTGACCTCACTCCGTTTGACTCAAAAATTCTACTTCAGAAAGAGAACAAAAATCTTGCTGCACCTCCCTCCCCCCCCCCCCCTCCATGCCCCCGCGCAGAGAGACTTCGACCTAAAAGCCATAAAAGAAGAACAAGGGTCCAGGACTTTTATTCTCTTGACGTTGTGTCTCCGTGTCACGCAAGCCTGCCTTTTGCACCCTTCACCCTACTCCCGGCAACCAACGGCCTTTACACGTCATTAGCCTCACCCTTGCTTCGTCCTTTCCTCACTCTTGCTTCACTCTCCCCTCACCCTCGCTTCATTCTCCCATCACTCTTGCTTCATCCTCCCCTCACCCTCGCTTCCCCCTCCCCTGCACTCTTGCTTCATCCTCCCCTCGCCCTCGCTTCACCCTCCCCTCGCCCTAGCTTCACTCTCGCTTCATCCTCCCTCGTCCTCGCTTCACTTTCGCTTCATCCTCCTCTCACTCTTACCCTGAACCCACTTCCCACCCGAAATGACTACAAACCTCTGAACCTACATCGTGGCTTTCAAACCCAACCCTTCGAACACACACACACAAACACACACACGCACGCACACACACACACACACACAAACACACGCACGCACACACACACACACACACAAACAAAAACACACCCACCCACCCACACTTCCTGAGCCTCCCCCGCCCCACCCTCAGCGCATCGAACCCCACCCTCGAACACACACCCTACACCCTCGGCAGACGACCTCCGAGGCGTAAAATACTAACAAGCGTTAAGTGTAGGTAATGGCCGAGGCCGAGTGATTTATTTCCAGGAAGATGAGGGAAGCTGGTCTGAATTGTGAGACGAAGTGCTGAATGGAGGAGGAGGAGGAGGAGGAGGAGGAGGAGGAGGAAGAGGAGGAGGAGGAGGAGGAGGAGGAGGAGGAGGAGGAGGAGGACGAGAAAGAGGAGGAAGAGGACGAGGAAGAGGAGGAAGAGGACGAGGAAGAGAACAAGGAGTAGGACGAGGATGGAGATGAGGAGGAGGAAGAGGAGGAAGCGGAGGAAGAGCATAAGGAAGGGGAAGAGCAAAAGGAAGAGAAGGAGGAAAGATACGAGAAAGCAGGGGAGGAAACAGACAAGGAAAAGATAACAAAGAAGAAGCAGATCAACAAGCCACAAGGAAGAGCAAGAGAAACAACCGAGGACGAAGAAGAAGACAAAAGAGGAAGACGAGGATAATTATCGCGCGAACATCATGCGAAGGATAATGGCCGAAGATGGAAATGCCTTTATCAGGAGGGGGAGGGGGAGAGGGGGGGAGCGTTGTTTATGAGCCGAGGTTTCTGGCGAGAGTTACACGTCGGCTCCTCCGCTCTCCTCCTTGCAAACTGTCATGACTGGGTGAGCTTCTAATGACCTTCCGATGGCGCTTAGCCCCCTTCGAGCTCGCGGCGGCGACACGGCGATCGGCGCGGGGACGTGGGGCGCTCTTCGTATTGCTTGGGGCTCTTGCGGGAGTGGGAGTGCGAAGAGGGGTGGGAGTGGGAGTAGGAAGACAAGGAGGAGGAGGATAAAGGGGAGCAGGAGGAGGTTAAATGGGAGTAGGAGGAGGACAAGGAGGAAGAGGATATAGGGGAGTAGGATGAGGACAAGGAGGAGGAGAATAAAAGGGAGTAGGAGAGGAAGGTGGACCTGGGAGAAGTGGTGAGAATGGGAGTGGGCGAGGGAGCAGGAGTAGGAGAGGAGTAAGGGTCGGAGTGGGAATGGGAGTAGTAAAGGGAGTGGGAGTGGGAGGAATGAAGATAAGGATTAGAAAGAAAGAAAAAAAGAAGAAGCGGGGAACGAAACCTGTCTCTCTCGCCCGTGTTCCCCGCGCCTCCTCTCCTCTCCTCTCCCCACGTCACTATCCCATGCTTTGACGCATCCCAGGATCTCCCCAAAACCATCCTCACATATTGGATTTTCCATCAGTTTCACAGGAGCAGCATCCCTTCCTCTCCCTTCCCTTCGGAAGACTTCCTGCAACTCGCCCTCCCTCCCCTCCTCCTCCTGCTGCTCTTACCCCTCTCCTTCCATCCTCCCTCCGTCCTCCTCCTCCTCCTCCTCTCTCCCTCCCTTCTCTCTTCCCACTTCCCGTCCGTCCCATGCTCCCCGTCTTTCCCCCTCTTTCTCCTCCTTCCTCCTTCCACCCAACTTATGCTCCCCCTCCTCCCTTCCTTCCCTCTTCTCCTCGTCCTCCTCTCTCCTGCCCCTTTCCCCCTTCCCCACCCTCCTCCTAGCCATCCCATCTCCTTCTTCTTTCCCTCTTCTCTCCCTTCTCCCTCTCTCCCTCCCTTCCTCCTCCCCCAATCCCAACCCCCTCATCTTCCTCACCACCCATCCACCCCAACCTCACCGTCCCATCTCTCCCCCTTCCCCCGTCCTCCTCCTCCTGCCCCTCCCCCCTCCCCTCCACCCCTTCCCCCGTCTTCCTCCTCCTTTCCCCGTCCTCCTCTCCCCCCTCCCCCATCCTCCTCCTCCTTCCCCCCTTCCCCCCTCCCACCCCCTTCACCGGTGAGTTGCAGCAATAACCTCCACCTACGAACGGGAATCCTCGTAAAACACGGCGCGGTTCTTCCTGTGCTCCATTAGAGTTTCAGAACCCGGGGCTCCGCGGGATCCCTCGCGCCGACTGCCGCCTATACACAGCCACTGCACCGTTGCATCATCGGACTTATGGTGGGGGGGAGGGGAGGGGGGTGAAGGGGGAGGGGGAGAAGGGGAGAGAGGGAGGGGGAAAGAAGGGGGGAGAGGGAAGGGGCAAGAAGGGTAGGGGAAGGGGAGGGGGAAGAAGGGGTGAGGAAGGGGAGGGGGAAGAAGGGGTGGGGAAGGGGACGGGGAAGAGGATAGGAAGAGGGTGGGGGAAGGTGGAAGGAGGGAAAGGAAGAGGGGTGAGGGGGAGGGGAGGAGAAGCATCTGAATCGCGTAACATCATGTCACTCTTCTCTTTCTTCCATTTCCACCCCACCCCGAGGGATAGAAGGTGAAGAAGAAAAAAAAAGAGGAAGAGCGAAGAATTAACAAAACATGGAAATCGCCTCCTTTTCGCTCCAGAGGTATAGTTAAGCATATATATTTTTTTCCCCGAAGGAGTATTTTTCAAATTTTCTCTCCATTTTTCCCCGAGAAAAGGAAAAAATATCCGCGTTTGCGTCGGAGCGTCGTCGTCACACGCGAGGGAAGCGACGCCGTTCACCTCCCGCCCGCTCGGCGTTTCCGCTCGACGGGTCACCGCGGTCGGAATCATAATTCGAGCATCCGAGGGGGAACTGGGGAGGAAAATAAGAAAATGGCCAACTAATACGAAAATTGATAACGGATCTGTGTTCCCGCACTCTGATGCTACGACTGCTGCTGCGACTGCTACTGTTGCTGCTGCTGGTACTGCTGCTGCGACTGCTACTGCTGTTGCTGCTGCTACTACTGCTGCTGCGACTGCTATTGCTGCTGCTGCTACTACTGCTGCTGCGACTGCTATTGCTGCGACTGCTATTGCTCTGCTGCTACTATGCTGCTGCGACTGCTATTGCTGCGACTGCTATTGCTGCTGCTGCTACTACTGCTGCTGCGACTGCTATTGCTGCTGCTGCTACTACTGCTGCTGCGACTGCTATTGCTGCAACTGCTATTGCTGCTGCTGCTACTACTGCTGCTGCGACTGCTATTGCTGCTGCTGCTACTACTGCTGCTGCGACTGCTATTGCTGCGACTGCTATTGCTGCTGCTGCTACTACTGCTGCTGCGACTACTGCTGCTGCTGCTGCTACTACTACTGCCGCTGCTGCTACTACTGCTGCTGCTGCTACTGCTACTACTGTTGCTGCTACTACTACTGCTACTGCTGCTACTACTGCTGCTACTGCTGTTGTTACTTGTTCTACCGATACCAATACTCCCACCACTGGTAATTCTATTACTACCACTACCACTATTGCTACGTTTATTACTATTGCTGCTACTATTTCCAGCATCTAATGTTACTTGTGCCGTCACTTTTACTACTAGTACTGCTACCTATATTCCTTCTGCCCCTTTTACTATTACTATTTCGAATTCTACTTCTACTGTTGCTACTTCTATCTAAACCATCAACGCCGCCAATTCCACTATTACTGCTGCTACAACTACTTCTGTTATCATAACTAATGTTGTAATTAGTATCACTACCAATGCCACCATCAACCCAACACTACTACTACTACAGCTGTTGTAACAACTACAATTGCAACGACTACTACAATAACTACAACTACTTCTGTTGCTGCTGCCACGACTGCTATTACTACTACTGTTAGTACAACTACTACATATGACTACTACTACTAATACTACAACAACTACTACTACCGCTACAACAACAACTACTACTACTACTACAACTACAACAACAACAACAACAACAACAACTACTACTACAACAACTACTACTACTACTACAACAACAACTACCACTACTACTACTACAACTGCTACTACTACTACAACCACTACCATAACAACAACAACGACTACTCCTGTTACCAGCATCACTAATTCTACCACCACCACCACTCCCAACACAACTCCGGCCGCCCGCTCCCATCGCCGCGCCTTCCCACTCTCATTTCCTCCCGCAATTCCCTCTCCGTGTTCAAGTCTTGCGTCATTACGATCAGCGGCCATTGAGGCAACGATGGAAACCGCGGCGAGATCTGAACACTTTCGCTTTCCCATTTTTTTTTTTTTTTTTGGCTCGCACGATGCTCCTTACTGCATCGAAGACGGAAGAAAAGAAAAAAAGAAAAGAAAAAAGAAAAGGAAAATATTTACCGTAGTTCCTGTCACTCCCCCTGCGAAAGGTGATTCATCCTCCGTTTTTCCCCGGTTTGTTTTCTTTAATTGCGGGACACAATACAAAACCCATTTTCCACGGTCATCTACAACATGATTTGTCTCCCTTAAACGTTCAATTTCAAATCCCCGTCAATGATAATCGCCCTTGCCGCCGGGAGCCAGACGGACGATAATCCGATGCACGCTCTGAGCGAGTACACTATCCTCCAGCACCTGGCCGGTCGATCAGGTCAATTACTGATGTAATTACCTCAAAGAGAAAGCTACAAGGCGATAATTGGTCAATTATACTAAACGTTAAAACCGTCTGGGGGACAGATGATGAACAGGGCAAAAGTGGACACCTGCGCGGCGCCGGCACAAAGGAACGCCGCGAATACCGCTGTGAACAGGTGCGCAGTCGGAGAAAAGAGAGGGAGAGGGGGAGAGGGAGGGAAGGGGAGGAGAGGGGGAGAGGGATGGAGGGGGAGGTGGAGAGGTAGAGAAGGGTAGAGGGAGAGAGAGAGAGAGAGAGAAAGAGAGGAAGGGAGAAGAGAGAGAGAGAGAGAGAGAGAGAGAGAGAGAGAGAGAGAGAGAGAGAGAGAGAGAGAGAGAGAGAGAGAGAGAGAGAGAGAGAGAGAGAGAGAGAGAGAGGAAGGCATGAAGAGGGGATACATACATACATATCAAACGCGCGCACACACACACTCACACACATCTCATTTTCCTCTTCCTCTCTCTCCTCCTCCCCCTCTCTTCCCCCCTCCTCCCTCCTCCCTCGCCTTGTACCCACAGCCCTACCGACCACGTTCTACGTTCTATCATAAATCACTTGTGGACGCCAGGTAAGCTGTAGACTGCACCGCCCACCTGGTGCTCCTATCTCATGCCGCGCTCGTGTCCACTTTCATCAATTTTTTTTTTCCACTGCTTATCTATTTTTCCCCTCTTCGTTTTTTTTTTTTTTTCGTTTGCTCTCCTCTCCATCTTTCAAAGTTTCCGCCTTGGCTTTCCACTCTTCGGCGCCCCTCCTCCTCCTCCTGCTCTTCCTCCTCCTCTTCCCCCTATCCTCTTTCTCTCTTCTCCCCTCTCCCCCTCGTTCTCCTCCTCCTCTCTTCCCCTATCCTCTTCCTCCTTCTATCCTCTCCCCTCGTTCACCTCCTCCTCCTCCTTTCCTCTCCTCTCCTTCCTCCCTCTCCCTCCCTCTCCCTCCCTCTCCCCTCTCCCCTCTCCTCCCCAACGAATGAATATTTTCTACTATCTTTTTAAGCCTTCAAAAGCTTTAATCTCCTGCCTCGCTAATCGGAGCCGCGCCCTCGGGATCGCGCCCTTTGCTTCTCGCCTCACCTCCGCTAGCGCCGAAGACCCCAAGTAGCTCGGTGAACTTCAATGCTTTCTGTGACACCTTCCAAATTAGGGCGAGACAAAGACAGAAGCTCCCGTTTTTTTTTGTTTTTTTTGGGGGGTGGGTGAAGGGGGGTCTCTTGTAAACTGCTTTTTTTTTTCTTTCTTTTCTTTCTTTCTTTCTTTTGTATTCGTATCTTTTTTTTCTTTCTTTCTTCCTGTTGTTTCCGTATCTTTTTTCTTTCTTTCTTTCTTTTGTTTCCGTATATTTTTCTTTCTTTCTTTCTTTCTTTTGTTTCCGTATCTTTCTTTCTTTTGTTTCCGCTTCTTTTTTCTTTCTTTCTTTCTTTTGTTTCCGTATCTTTTTTTCTTTCTGTCTTTTTGTATCCGTATCCTTTTTTCTTTCTTCCTTTATATTTATTCTTTTCTATTTTGTGACTTTCTATTTTTCTGTCTTGTTCTTTCTGTTATTCTTTTTTTGTGACTTTCTTTTTTTCTGTCTCCCTTTTTTTCTTTCTTTTCTTTTCTGTTTGGTGACTTTCCTTTTTCTGTCTCTCTTCCTTTGTTCCTTTCCTTTTCCTTGTGACTTTCATTGCATGCCTTTACGTCTCTTTTTTCTCTTTTTTTTTCATTTCTTTCACTCTGGTTATCTGTTTGTCCGTATGGTTTCTGTTTCCATCCATCCTTCGCCTGCTTTACGTCTCTCTTTCTCTCACTCTGTGTACCCGATTCTTTATATATTCTCTCTATCTCCCTTTCACTCTCTCTTCCTGCAACTCCGCCTGCCTATTTGCACATTCTCCATTTTATCTTCTTTTCTCTCCCTCCCCACTTCCCCTTCTAAACGAACATCTCTGCACAGTCACCGCCAGCATCCTCCTCCCCGACCCTCCCCCCCCCTCCTCCCTCGCTCGTCCCCTACCAGAATCTTCCGACTATTTCGCAAGCTACCTACCCCTCCTCCCCCCTGCTCCCCTGCCCCCCCTCAGACACTCTCTCTCCCATCTCCAAACGCCCTGCTTCACACCTCCCTTCCCTCCCTTCCTCCTCTACCTCCGTCAAACTTTGCTTCACACCTCCCTTCCCTTCCTTCCATCACAAACCTTGATTCACACCTCCCCTCCCCGTCCCTCCCTCCCTCCACCAAACCTTCCCTCGCAGCTTCCCTTCCTCTCCCTCCTTCCCTCCTTCCCTCCCTCCCTCCACCATCCCTTCCCCCGCAGCTTCCTTCCTCTCCCTCCCTCCCTCCACTCAAACCTCCCCTCGCAGCTCCCCTTCCTCTCTCCCTCCCCTCCCTCCCTCCCCACCTTGAAAAATACAAGAGCTCCCCCCCCCCTGGCTGCGCATCACCAGCCAACCCATCACTGAACATCAAAAATGAAAGATTTAACTGGATGTCAGATGCACCTGCTAGACCATGGGGAGACAGCATAATGGGGTGTGGAGAGGTGAGAGGGGAGCTGAGAGGGGAGGTGAGAAGGGAGGTAAGAGGGAAGGTGAGAGGGGAGGTGAGAGGGGAATGGAGGTGAGAGGAGAGGGGAGGTGAGAGGAAAGGTGAGGTGAGAGGGGAGGTGAGAAGGGAGGTAAGAGGGAAGGTGAGAGGGGAGGTGAGAGGAAAGTAGAGTGGAGGTGAGAGGGGAGCTGAGAGAGAGAAAAAGATTGAGAGGGCGCGGCTGAGAGAAAGAGAGGAGAGAGGAGACAAAAAGAGAGGGAGGGAGGAGAAAAAGAGGCGTAAAAACAGACGAAAAAAGAGGAAGGAGAGAGGAGAGAGGAAATTAAATAGGATTGAAGAGAGGAGAGAGGAAATTAAATAGGATTGAAGAGACGAGAGGATAGAAAAGAGGAAGGGAGAGGGAAGAGGAGAGAAGCGAGAGAGGAGAAAGAAAAGTGGAACGGGAGAGAAGAGATGAGAGAGTGATGAGAGACAAGAGTGGAGAAATGAGAAAAACAAAAAAAGAAAAAAAGGAAGGAAAATGGATGGAAAAGGAGAGAGGAAAGAACACAGAGAAAAAGAAAAAGAGAAAGAGGGAGAGAGTGGGGCAGACAGACAGACAGACAGACAGACAAAGAGCAACTTTAAACAGGTGCAAGCGGACGCTCTGGCGCTAAGCATTGTTTACCCTCGCGTCGCGCTGGCAGGGGACGCTCGCCCGCCCCTTCTCCCTGCCCTTCTCAAAGGCCTCCCCTGCCGCCCTCCCGCCCTCCCGCCCTGCCGCCCAGCCCTAATCTCCCCTCCCGCCCTGCCGCCCAGCCCTGATCTCCCCTCCGCCCTGCCGCCCAGCCCTGATCTCCCTCCCGCCCTGCCGCCCAACCCTGATCTCCCCCTCCCGCCCTCCCGCCCAGCCCTGATCTCCTTCCCCTTCTTGCCGCCCTCCCGCCCTGCCGCCCAGCCCTGATCTCCCCTCCCGCCCTGCCGCCCAGCCCTAATCTCCCCTCCCGCCCTGCCGCCCAGCCCTGATCTCCCCTCCGCCCTGCCGCCCAGCCCTGATCTCCCCTCCCGCCCTCCCGCCCAGCCCTGATCTCCCCTCCCTTCTTGCCGCCCTCCCGCCCTGCCGCCCTGCCCTGATCTCCCCTCCCGCCCTGCCGCCCAGCCCTGGTCTCCCCTCCCGCCCTGCCGCCCAGCCCTGATCTCCCCTCCCGCCCAGCCCTGATCTCCCTTCCCTTCTTGCCGCCCTCCCGCCCTGCCGCCCTCCCGCCCTCCCTTCTTGCCGCCCTGCCGCCCAGCCCCGCCCTCCCGGCCCGCTTCCCCTGAGGGCGTGATCGTCATTTACACGGATCACCGGCCGCGCGTTAGCTCTGTTCTGTTGTCTCGTCACCGAGAAAACCACTGTGTAAACACCTAACTCGGAAAAAGTTAGGGTAATTGTTTAAAAAAGGGGGAGTTGGTGTGTGTGTGTGTGTGTGTGTGTGTGTGTGTGTGTGTGTGTGTGTGTGTGTGTGTGTGTGTGTGTGTGTGTGTGTGTGTGTGTGTGTGTGTGTGTGTGTGTGTGTGTGTGTGTGTGTGTGTGTGTGTGTGTGTGTGTGTGTGTGTGTGTTTGCGTATCAAAAAGGAATATAGAAATAGGTAGGCAGAGAAAGAGATAAAATAGATATGGATATATATAGATACTAACAAATAGTCAGACAGATATAAAGGTAAAATTTATAAACGTATAAGAATTCTTTTAAGCTCGTTTAAACAAAAAAAAAAAAAAAAGGATACTATGCATAAAATAAAACCTTTTTTTTTCTTTCTAAAAACCTTACATCATTTAAAAAAAAAATCAAATGCCACACCAGATTCATCCCCCTGCCCACTTCCCTTCATAAAGGTAAATCTTCAAAGTACTCTCGCACTTCACAAGAAAGGCAGGAATGATAAAGAAAATAAAAAAAAAGGAAAATCCCCTACATCCGCTTTCATGCCCCCCCCCCTCCCTCCCCCTGTCTCCCCTCTTCTCTCTCTCTCTCTCTCTCTCTCTCTCTCTCTCTCTCTCTCTCTCTCTCCCATCTACCTTTCCTCTCCCTCAATCCTTCGCTTCGACCAGCATATCCTTTTCCTTTCTCCCTCATCCTTACTCCTTTCCACTCCTTCTCCTCAAAACACCCTCCTCCTCTCCCTCCCCCCTTAAAATGTAAAAACGGGCCACTTCCCTTCCCCTCCCTTTCTCTCCTTCTTCTCTTCCTCCCTCCTTCACTCCCTCTTCTCTCTCCTTTCTCTCCCTCCCTCTCTCCTCTTCCCTCCCCTTAACTGCGCTCCTCCTCCCTACTCCCCCGCTATCCTTCCCTCCCCCTACCTCCTGCCTCTCCTTCCCTCCCTAGCTACCTCCGTACCCTCCTTCCTCCTCTCTCTCCTCCGTCTCCCCCTTCCTCCTTCTCCCTCCCTCCTTCCCTCCCCTACCCCCAACCCTCCCTGTCAGCGCAGGTATACGCACCTGTCCCTCGTCTGCCACTTTTACCTCGTTCGTCACCTGTTCCGAGTCGGCGGGGGATGTCGGCGAGGCGGCAGAACGCCCTCGCTACTTTCCCCTCGTGTGACTTTTGCAGCTTCGTCTCGTAAGATTGGGGTGCGTTTCCGACATGGTTTCCGCATCATGATTTTGAATGGAGAAAGAGGTAGGGGGTGGGGGAGGGGAGGGGGAAGGGGGGAGGGAGGGAGGTGGGGAGCAGAAAGAGGAAGGTGAGGGAAGGGGGGAGGGGGGGAGGTGGAAGGGGGGAGGGGAGGGGGAGAAAGAGGAAGGGAGGGGAAGGGGGAGGGGGTGGGAGAAAAGAGGAAGGAGGGGAAGGGGGAGGGGGTGGGGGAGAAAGAGGGAAAGTGGGGAGGGAAGTGGGGGAGGGGGGTGGAAGAAAGAGGAAGGGAGGGAAGGGGGAGAGGGGTGGGGGGAGAAAGAAGAAGGGAGGGAAGGGGGAGGGGGGTGGGGGAGAGAAAGAGGAAGGGAGGGAAGGGGGAGGGGGTGTGTGGAAGAAAGAGGGAGGGGAGTGGAAGGGGGAGAGGGGTGGGAGAAAGAGGAAGGGAGGGAAGGGGGGAGGGGGTGGGAGGAAAGAGGGAAGGAGGGGGAAGTGGGGAGGGGGGTGAGAGAAGAGGGAGGGAGGGAAGGGGGAGGGGGTGGGGAGAAAGAGGTGAAGGGAGGGAAGGGGGGAGGGGGTGGGAGAAAAGAGGAAGGGAGGGAAGGGGGTGGGGTGGGAGAAAGAGGAAGGGAGGGCGGGTGGCGTAGAAAGAGGAAGGGAGGGGAAGGGGGAGGGGGTGGTAAGGGAGAAAGAGGAAGGGAAAGAGGGGGAGGGGGTGAGAGAAAGGAGGAAAGGGAGGGAGGGAGGAGGGGGTGGGAGAAAGAGGAAGGGAGGGAGGGAGGGAGGGAGGGAGGGAGGGAGGGTGGGTGGGTGGAAGAAGAGTTAAGAATGCGTATTTTCCTGGTGGTTTTGGTGTGGGAAAAGCTTTTTTTTTTTTTTTGAGAGGGAGGGGTTCTGTTTGCACGCTATGTGTTGTATGTGTCTAGAAAATTAGCTTTTAGAAGTCGGGTTAACTCATTTTACCTCTCTAACTCACTCACTCACTTTCACTTTCTCTCTCTCTCTCTCTCTCTCTCTCTCTCTCTCTCTCTCTCTCTCTCTCTCTCTCTCTCTCTCTCTCTCTCTCTCTCTCTCCCCCTCCCTCCCTCTCTCTCCCTCTCTCTCTCTCTCACTTTCTCTCTCTCTCTCAATCTAACTAACTCTCTCTCTCGCTCTCTTTCTCTCTCTCTCTCCTTCTCTTTTCTTCTCCTGGTACTTCCTTTCCCTCTTTCAAGAAAGAAGTATCTTATCCCTATCTTTATCACCTCTCTTCTACACTATCACTTCCCCCTAAGTCTATTATCTCTCTCGCCTCCTCTTCTGTTTCTCTTTTCCTTCCCCTTTTTCGGTCGTCTTTTCTTCTATTTTCTGTTCCTGGTTTTGCTTCTCTCACTCCTTCCTTCCGCTTTCTTTCCTCTTGTTATTCTGTCTTGCTTTCCTTTTTTTCTTATCATTCTTCTTTAGCTCTCTCTCTATCCCTCCTTTCCCTTCTCCTTCCCTCTCTCCGTATCTCATTTTTATTATCCCTCCCTCCTTTCCCCCCCTTCTCTCTTTCTCTCTCTCTCTCTCTCTCTCTCTCTCTCTCTCTCTCTCTCCTTCTCTCTCTCTCTCTCCCTCCCTCTCTCTCTCTCTCTTTCGTTCTAAGGTCACTTTAGCTGTTGCCGTTTCTTTTTCTCTCTTTTTCGACATTTGTTTTTTTTCTTCAAGTTTATTTTTTCTTTTTCTTCTTTTTTTTTGGCCGCGCTTATTTCATTTCCAACTGCAAAGGCTTCTGGCTCCGCTTTTCTAACGGGCGTGAAGAAAGCGAACGAAGGAGGGAAGAGAGACAGAGAGAGAGAGGACAGAATGAGTGGGAGAGAAACAGCAGAGAGAAAGACGGACGGAAAGGGATGGAAAGAGGGCGTGGGGAGGGAGAGAGCGATAAACGAAGATACGTAGAGAAACAGAGAAATATGAATATGTAGAGATATGTATGTCGGTTGCAACTTGCATATATACGTAAATACATGCATATAATGCAAGCACACATGCATGAACATCACACTAACTTACACCCTGGCTCTCTCTCTCTCTCTCTCTCTCTCTCTCTCTCTCTCTCTCTCTCTCTCTCTCTCTCTCTCTCTCCCTCTTCTCTCTCTCTCTCACTCACTCACTCACTCACTCACTCACCTCACCACTCACTCACCACCACCACCACTCACTCACTCACCACCACTTTCTCATCACTCATCACCACTCACCACCACATTCATTCACACTCACACTCACACTCACATTCATTCACACTCATATTTATTCACACTCATATTCATCCACACTCACATTCATTCACATTCACATTCATTCACATTCACACTCACATTCATTCACACTCACATTCATTCACACTCATATTCATCCACACTCATATTCATCCACACTCATATTCATCCACACTCACATTCATTCACATTCACATTCATTCACATTCACACTCACATTCATTCACACTCACATTCATCCACACTCACATTCATTCACACTCACATTCATTCACACTCACATTCATTCACACTCACATTCATTCACACTCACATTCATTCACACTCACATTCATTCACACTCACGCTCACATTCATTCACACTCTCACCCTCTCCCCCGCACACCTACCCAAGTACCCGAGGGCTACCCCGGGGGCGGGCCGCGAACCCGTGGCGAGTCCCCGAACGGAGGCGGACACTTGTTTATGCCTCCCAAATTGGTCCGGCCCGCATTATCTTTATGTCTCGGGCCTCTCAACTTTATCGCGACCCTCTGCTGGCCGGCGTCATTAGCCCGTCCGCAGCGCCCGCCCGCCCGCCCGCCACGAGCCGCGCTGCGCTTCCCTTTCGCCTGCGTTTCCTTCTCCATTCTGCGTCTCGTGATTCTCGTGATAGGTTTTGCTCCTGATGTGATTTTTTTCTTTTTTTCGCTTCACGCTGGTTCGCCGTCCTCCGCACGGGCAGCGGTGGCGCTTGCCGGGGCTCGCCCGCGCGCCCGCATCCGAGCTCGCGTCTTCGCACCTCTTCCTTGGCTCTCTGGCTCTCTCTCTCTTTCTCTTCTCCTCTTTCCTTGTCTATCCATTTCTCATTGGGTTTTCTATACTTTTGTCTTTCTCCATTCTCTCTCTCTCTTGTTACTGCTTATTTAGATTTTCATTTTACTTTCTCTTCTTTTTCATATTATCCCTTATCTCTTCATTTGCAATCGTCATTTCAATCTATCCTTGCATATGCATCCACTTCTCTCCCTTTCCCCTGCTATCTCTCTCTCCGTCTTTACCAAACCCTTCTTCATCTCCATTATTCAGTCTTTCTTCACCTCCATTATTCACTTCCTTTCCATCCCCTCCTCCTCCTCCTCCTCCTCCGCGCCCTCCCATCTCCTCCAACATTCCATCTTACCTTCCTCCCTCTCCACCTCCCCCCCCTCCCAACCCCCACAAAGGTGTCCAATTTCTCATTATTCAACCTCATCTCCCCCTCACCTTTCAATTATCACTCTTCCCTTTCCCTTCTGGCCATGCATCATTTCCTCTCCGCCATTAGTTACCTTATCTCCTCTTCTTACTCTGTCCTCTCTCTCTCGCTCTCTCCCTTTCTCTTTCTCTTCCTCTCTCTCTCTCTCTTACAGCTTTTCCTTCGTTGTTTTTTTTCTCTGTTGTTTTTGCATTTCATTTCTTCTACACCATCTTTCGATCCTCACCCCCCATTTCCTCCTTCTCTCTCTCTCCTTTCTCCTTCTCTCTCTGTCTCTCCTTTTCTTGTTCTCTCTCTCTCTCTCTCTCTCTCTCTCTCTCTCTCTCTCTCTCTCTCTCTCTCTCTCTCTCTCTCTCTTCTTATCTTCCCTCCCTTCCTCTTTCTCTCCCTCCCTCTCGCCCTTCCTCTCCTCCTTTCTCTCTCTGTCTTCTCCTTCTCTTCTTCTCTCTTCCTTCTTCTCTCTCTCTCTGGCTCTCTTCCCTCTCTCTCTATCTATTCTCCTTCTCTCTCCTTCCACACTCCCATCTCCTTCCCCTTATTAGACCTTTTTAACTCCCCTCACGCGCACACTATCCTTTAACCCCTTCATCCCTCGCAACCCTTTGCTACACCGTCTCCCCTCAACGCCGTACCGCCACCTCCCCTTTCCCTTTGTTCCTCCCTCTCTCTCTTTTACTTTTCTTTCATCCCTTCCCTTTCTCTTTCTCCCTTTTCTCCCTACATCGTGCTTCCTCCCCTCTTCCTCCTCCTCCTCCTCCTCCTCCCCTCCTCCTCCCCTCCTCCTTCTCCTCCTCCTTCTCCTCCTCCTCCTCCCCTCCTCCTCCTCCTCCTCCTACTTCGTCCTCCTTCTGTGTGCTCGCGTGTTATCCCCTCACTGAGCGCCTGGATACGCCCTCCTAAACACCGGGTCCTGGAGCACACACGCGCAGAGGGGAAGGGAGGGGAGGGGAGAGGAGGGGAGAGGGAAGAGGAGGCGAGAGGAGGGATGTAGAGAGAGGGAATGGGAAGGAGAGAGGGATGGAGTGGGGATGGAAAGGGGAGGGGAGGGAGGGAGGGGAGAGGGGGAAAAGGAGGAAGGGGAAAGGAGAGACGGGGAGAGAGCAAATGGGAGGGGAGAAGAGAGGAGAGAGAATGCGCGAAACGGGCAGCAGAAGTGGAGAGGGAGGGGCAAGTGGAGAGAGGCGGCAGAGGAGAGAGAGAGAAAGGGAATGGGAAGGTAAGGGGGAGGGGGTTAAGGTAAAGTAACCATTAGTGTTTGCGTGCGTGTAGACGGGTAAGGGAAAAGCGGAGAAGAAGGCAAGGGAGTAAGGACAAGAGGAAATGCAAGAAAAGAGACGAAAGAAATAATAAGAAAAATGAGAATGAAAAAACATGGATAAGGTAGAGGAAAAAAGGAAAGTGGTGAGTAAAGCTGAGGCGAAGCGAGAACTACGAAAAGGAGAAACAGATGAAAAAGATAGAGAGAAAAAATAGGAGTAAAGGAAGGGAAGACATCAAAGAGTAATACGGAGTTACCCGCGGGAGAAAGGAGAGTAGGGAGAGATGGAAAGGAGAGAGAGAGAGAGAGAGGGAGCGAGAGAGAGAGAGAGAGAGAGATGGAAGGGAGAGAGAGATGGAAAGGAGAGAGAGAGAGATGGAAGAGAGAGAGAGAGAGAGAGGGAGCGAGATAGTGAGAGGCAGAGAGAGAGGGAGAGAGGGAGTGGGAGAGAGAGAGAGAGAGAGAGAGA
>NC_091558.1:5678392-5688392 GCF_042767895.1 Penaeus vannamei
ATTTCTCCTCCCATTCCCCTCCCATTCCCTCCTCGTCCCCCTCCCCACTCCCTCCCTTATCCCCCTCCACACTATTCATTGTCCCTCCCTACTCCTTCCTACTTCACACTTCCTCCTATTCCCCTCCACACTTCCTCCTATTCCCCTCCCCATTCTCTCCTGTCCCCCTCCTATTCCCTTCCCACTCCTCACCCCCCATGTCCTACTCCCCCCTTCACCCCTACCCCCCCACCCGAGCTCATAGAACTGTACACTCCTGAGCAACAGAGAGACAGCACAGGAACATCTATGGAAACGCTCCACGGTAAAAAGCCACAGCGATTCCTCGATCTGTCCCCCCTTCCCCCTACTCCTTCCCCTCCCCTCCCACCTACTTTCCCTTCCCTTCCCCCTCCCCCTCCTTCCCCTTCCCCTTCCCACCTCCCTTCTCCTACCCCCTCCCCCCCCTCTCTACCTATCCATCGACCCCGCCAGCCCACCTCTACCTCCTACCCATCTCCCCCCTCTCCCCCCCCCTCCACCACCTCCCTCTCCCCCCTACTGCTCCCCCTCTCCTCTAATAAAACAAATGACGCGCGGACGGACAGCCACGGAGAGAGGGAGGGGGGGGGAGGGAGGGAGGGAGGGAGGGAGAGAGAGGGAGAGAGAGATAGATAGGTTAGTACACACACACACACACACACACACACACACACACACACACACACACACACACACACACACACACACACACGAAAGAGAGAGAGAGAGAGAGAGAGAGTGAGACAGAAACAGAGGCAGACAGAGAGAGACAGAGACAGGGAGAGAGAGAGAGAAAGAGAGAGAGAGAGAGAGAGAGAAAGAGAAAGAGAGAGAAAAAGAAAGAGAGAGAAAAAGAACGAAAGAGAAAAAGAACGAAAGAGAGAAAGAAAGAGAAAAAAAAAGAAAGAGAGAAAGAGAGAGAGAAAAAAAAGAGATAGAGAGAGAGAGAGAGCGAGGGCGTCTTTGACCAGGAGGCTAATGGATACCCGGATAAAACCCCCGCCCGCATTGCTCTCTATAAAGTCTGGGAAGGAAAGTGTCCCTCGATGTAATATTCATGGGAGACTAGGAGATACGGTGATCCCCGAGGGAGGAGGAAGGGGGGGGGGGATGGAGGAGGAGGAATAGGGGGAAAGGAGGAAAGGGGGAAGGAGGAAGGGGGAGGAGGAGGAGGAAAGGGGAAAGTAGAAAGTGAAGAGCAGAAATGTTGAAAGGGTTACAAGAAGCAGATATTCCCCTTAAAGAAAAAAAAAAAAAACAGGGCCATATTTAACGGCACTCACTACAGGCACTCATTACAGGCACATCAAACGGCGCGTTGATCTGGCGGGGCGTGAGCTGTCATGTTCTACAAACCGTGCATGATGCTGTCTTTGCGTGTCATAATATCTGTTCTTCATTTTGTACACAGAGGTGTGCCTTGGTTAACACGTTTATATAACAAACAAGGTAGTGGTGACAGAGAGAGAGAAAAGAGAGAAGTGAGAAGAGAAGAGAAGAGAAGAGAAGGGAAGAGAAGAGAAGAGAGAGAGATAGAGAATGAGAGAGAGAGAAAGAGAATGAGAGAGAGAAGAGAAAGAGAGACATAGAGAAAAGAAAAGAAAAGAATCAAAGTAAAGGCAGAAACAAACTTACCTTCCCATACTTACCTCTGCTCATCAGACTACAACCGCTCTACTCCACACATCTACTAAGATCTACTCGACTATCTACCCAACGCTACTTTCACGCACGACACAGCTACACCTACACCGACTACCGCCAACCCTCTACTGCCAAGCCCGACAAAATTATCTATCTACACGAAGCTGCACACAACAAGAGCGATCTACTCGGCACTAATCTACTCGGCCTAAATCTACTTCGTCTAAGTCTACTCCTAAGGCTACGGGACGACGACAAACACACCCTAATCTACGACACACACCCTAATCTACGACACACACTCTAATCTACGACACACACTCTATTCTACGACACACACCCTAATCTACGACACGGCACCCTTACCTGCTTCTCGTGGCACTCTTTCGACCGGGCTTTCAACGGCGTAAACTGGACTTACGTGCGTGGGTCGGCGACGCTTGGCACGACACAGCCTCGCTTGGCACGGGGCGGTGCCATTAGGTCACTCGGCATGTGCCGTTGGTGGAGTGTCTCTGGTTCACATGCACACACACCCACACGCACATGCGCGCACATAAACACGCATACGTGTGTGTGTGTGTGTGTGTGTGTGTGTGTGTGTGTGTGTGTGTGTGTGTGTGTGTGTGTGTGTGTGTGTGTGTGTGTGTGTGTGTGTGTGTGTGTGTGTGTGTGTGTGTGTGTGTGCGCAATAATGCATGAATCATTAAAGTAACATTATAAATTGAAGAACAGAATTAGGACAGGAAAAAATAAATTTCCATAGGTAATAGTATTGATAATAATAATATTAATAATATCAACAATAACACTGATTACATCGACCGCCCCAGCACTGATAACAATCATATTACTAATTAAAGAAAGAAAGAAAAGAAAAAAAAAGAAAAAAGATGATGCACAAGCGCCCTTCACAGGAGATGAGTCCGGGCCACGAGCCTCGGGGAGATTCCTTCAGGGTTAATTGTTCAGGAGTCCGAGGGGAGGGAAAGGGGGGGGAGGGGGATGGGAGGAGGAGGGGAGGGGAGGGGAGAGTAGGGGAGGGGAGGGGAGGGGAGGGGAGAAAAGGGAGAGGGGGAAGGGAGAAGGGGGAAAGGGGTGATAGCTAGGCGGAGCGAGGGCCCGGACCCCCGCGGCCCCCGTGATGCGCTAATCATCGAGATAATGACTATAATTACTACATGGTACTAATCACCCATCCACGGAGAATAGTTACACTGCACTCACGGGCTAATCCCTCGGAGGCGGTTCTTTTCTTCTTTCTTCTTCTTCTTCTTCTTCTTCTTCTTCTTCTTCTTCTTCTTCTTCTCTTCTTCTCTCTCTCTCTCTCTTACTCTCACTCTCCATAGCTATTTATCTGTCTTTCTATTTCTCTCTTATTTTTCGGTTATGAACAAATGGCAGGAAGTACTCAGGGAGATAGAAAAAAGCTTAAGCTAAAGGGTGATGCAAAATGGCAAATACATGGATAGATAGAAGGAAAATGGGAGGAGAGAGGAGAGGAGAGGAGGAGGAGAGGAGAGGAGAGGAGAGGAGAGGAGAGGAGAGGAGAGGAGAGGAGAGGGAGAGGGAGATAAAGAGAGAGAGGAGAGGAGAGGAGAGGAGAGGAGAGGAGAGGACAGTATAAGAGAAGAGAAGAGAAGAGAAGAGGAGAGAAGAGAAGAGAAGAGAAGAGAAAAGAAGAGAAGAGAAGAGAGAGGAGAGGAGAGGAGAGAAGAGAAGAGAAGAGAAGAGAAGAGAAGGGAAGAGAAGAGAAGAGAAGAGAAGAGAAGAGAAGAGAAAGACAGAGAGGGAAAGAAAATGAGAGAGAAAGGGAGAGAAAAAACGAAGCAAAACAAAGAAAGGGACGCGGAGGAGAGGGACCGAAAAGAGCGCGAGAGCCCCCACCGCAGCGCCCGAGCAATCGCAGCCCCGAGCAGCAGCAGCAGCAGTTGCCATTGCACCCAAGGCCAATTATCAACATATCCGCAGTCAACAAGCATCTGTAGCTCTTCCTATCAGCGGCGCCATCACTCTTAATTGCCGTTTTGCTGTAACATATCTCCGCGAGGGCCGGCGGGGAGGAGAGGGGAGGCCATATGGAGCGAGGCGATCTCCCCTCTTCTCCCCTCCGCTCTCCCCGCCCATGCGTGCCCGGCGACAATTCCAGACAAGGAAATGAGCGAAGGCAGGGGCGGAGGCGGGCGCCGCTTGCGAGCCACAAGGGCGCGGCGCCCCTATAAATCTTGGGCCGCATCCACCTCCTCCCGGATCCCAACTCCTGTCGGAATTAGAGACGCCACTGACACGTACATGTGCACATTTACGCGTACATGGCTCAGCTTCGCCGGGTCGCCCACCGCGTCTCCCACTTGCCAGGTACTTGTGAATGATTACGCATGACGGGCTTCGCCATGCAGTCACGTGACGCGCTCTCCACTCGCCATCGACTACTTCGAGTTGTGGCTCCTCATGCGCCCATGCAAGGAGCCACGCGCGTGAGCCAAAATCTTCGTCCTTGCACCCGAGTGTAAGCCCCACCCGGGCCTCCCGCGCGGCAGGCGGAGTCCTTCAAGGGGGACATAAGTGAGCTTCTGCCCGAGGCCGAGCAAGAGTCGTCCTCCTCCCGACGAGCCTCGTGGCGGCCGACACCTCGCGTCACGCCCAAGCCCGAATTCGTGGAGGAGGAGGATACTGCATTAAGATAATGATGGATTAACTCGGCGACCTGCTACCTTAATCCCTTGATGATGCAATAGTTCCTTCGCCCAGTGAGAGCGGCACGCGACGCCGCCGCTGCCGTGTCCGCCCGGCCTTCCCCGTCGCTTTTTATGGACCCCCGCGGCCTCGACACACCTTTATATGGGCTCCCTTATAAGGGATCCCCCAACTATCTCTATACGAGCGGGCACTACGCGGTCAGGGGGGGGGGGCGTCTCCATAACGATACCCCGCCCCTGGGATGACGCATGGTTATCCTTAATAGCTCCCCTGCGGCGCCATCCACACGCACTCGCTTCTGTGCCAGGTCGCTAACGGAGACAAATCAACTCCCATGCATTAGTACATGAGGCGCGTAAGCTGCCCCTTAATAGCCTCCCGATGGCGCCCATACAACACCTGTCAGCGCGAACGGTCCTATTGGGCGACGCAGTACACGCTGCGGGAACCCCTTTCACGCACCCATTAAAATAGGGCAGAATATGGATCCGGCCCCGTTCATTAGCAGCCCCGGCGCCGAGGCTACCCCTTTCCCTCCCCCCCTTTCCCCACTTCGCCTCCCCTTTTCCCCTCTTTTCCCGCCCCTTTGCTGTGACAGCTGCTATGCACCGCCTCGCCCGCCCCTTCATGGAGTAGACTGCAGTACTCCCCTTCGCGTCTTATGGCAGACGCGCAAGCCCTGGCTTTGCTCGGGTGGCGTCTAGGGAGCCGAGAGGAGGAAGGGAAGAAGGAGGAAGAAGGAGAAGGGAGGAGGAAGAAAGAGAAGGGAGGAGGAAGAAAGAGAAGGGAGGAGGAAGAAAGAGAAGGGAGGAGGAAGAAGGAGAAGGGAGGAGGAGGAAGGAGAAGGGAGGAGGAGGAAGGAGAAGGGAGGAGGAAGAAGGAGGAGGGAGGAGGAAGAAGGAGAAGGGAGGAGGAAGAAGGAGAAGGGAGGAGGAAGAAGGAGAAGGGAGGAGGAGGAGGAGGAAGGGGAAGGGAAGCAGTGGGAAAGGAGGAAGAGAGACACGAGTAGATGGAGAAACGGGAGGAGGGCTGAGGAGGAGGAAGAGGAGATGATTGAGGAAGAGGTGGGTGGATGAAGATGAGAATGTGTATGTGGATAAGGATTAAGAAAAGGAGGAGAGACGAGGGAGAGGAGGAAAAGTAGAAAGAAAATGAGAAAATGGAGGAGAACAAAGAAAAGCGGTAGAAACAAATAAAAACCAAACACCGACAAGGGAGTACGAGAGAGAGAATGAGGGGGGAAAAATAACAGAGAAAGCGGAAGAAAGTGGACGTAAAAGGAGAGGAGGTGAAGGGCGAAGACGAAGGGGAAGAGGAAGAGAGGAGAGGGAAGAAGCAATTAGTAAACAGCCCCCAATTCCGCCGGGCATAAAGCGTATAGATATAACGGCTGACCTTCATGCACTTAGGGTCACAGGTCACGTTCCTCTAGAACCCCTAAGTGCATTCATACAGTGCGTGCGGGTGCGTGTGTGTCCGTTTGTGTGTGTGTGTGTGTGTGTGTGTGTGTGTGTGTGTGTGTGTGTGTGTGTGTGTGTGTGTGTGTGCGCGCGTGCGTGTGTGTGTGTGTGCGCGTGTGCGTGTGTGTGTGCGCGCGCGTGCATGCAACAGTATGCGGGTATGTATGTGTACATATCCCAGCCCAACGAACGAACAGATACTCCCCGCCTAAACACGAACGAACGAACGCACACAAATAAACAAACACACACACGCACACACTGTTAATTGTTCTCGCTAACGCTCAAAACGGTCGCCATTGTGATGCCGCCCGGGATTTGCAATTGCTCTACCTGCAGTATCTTCAACACGGCCAGCCCTATTATGGCGGGCACGGACCAAATGGCAGGGGGGGGGGAGACAGACAGGCCGGGGAGGAGGGAATGGAGGGGAGGGGGAAGGAGGGGAAGAGAAGGAGGGAAGGGGAAGGGGAAGGAGGGGAGGGGAGGGAGAGGAGAAGGGAAGGACGAGGTAAAAAGAGGTTGGAAGAGAGAGAAAGAGTAGGGGGGAGGAATCCAGGAGCCAGTGTGGAGCAAAGGAGTGGAGGGGGGGAAGGAAGCATGGAGGAGAGAAGGGGGGGGAAGAATAGAGGGGAAGAGGGGAGGGAAGGAAGGAGGTAGGAAGGGGGAATAGCAAAGGGAAGGGGGGAAGAAAGTCGGAAGAGGAGGAGATGGAAAAGAATCGGGGATGAGGAAGGGAGGAGAATTCGAGGGAGGGGTGTATGAGAAGGTCTAGTAAGAAGAGAAAGGGAAAAAGAGGAGAGAAAGGGGATAGGAGAAGGGAAGGAATGAGGTAGGGGGAGACCGAGCAGTGAGGGGGAGAGGGAATCAGAAAAGAGGGGGGAAGGAGAGGGAAGAGGGAAGAGGAGAAGGGGAGGAGAGTAGGAATGAAGCAGTGGGGATCAGGGAAGCGGGAGGAAGGAAGGAGGTAAGGAAGAGGAAGGAGAAAGTGCAGGACAGAAGGGAGGAGGAAGAGAGGATGGATAGACGAGAGACAAAAAGATAGATAAATAAATCGACGGACGGATAGACAGAGGATAGAAATTGCGAAAGATAAAAGAAACAGCGATAGACAGACAGTGAGCGCGAGGGAAGGGATGAAAAAGAAGGGAAAATAAAGATACAAAATGGACACGAGAGATCGGGAGCGACATTATCACTTCAAATACCCTCAAGCATCTGATCACCACACCCTTAAAAACAAGTTCCATAAACCATCGACAATATTCTACCTCAAAACCACCTCTTTCCCACCCCTACTTGTCCCAGCTCCGTCACTCTTGCAACTCTACACTGACTACACACTGCCTGTTGACTGTAAACATCCAGCAACGATACGCCAGCATATACTTTCTCTCCAGCATATACTTTCTCTCCAGCATATACTTTCTCTCCAGCATATACTTTCTCTCCAGCATATACTTTCTCTCCAGCATATACTTTCTCTCCAGCATATACTTTCTCTCCAGCATATACTTTCTCTCCAGCATATACTTTCTCTCCAGCATATACTTTCTCTCCAGCATATACTTTCTCTCCAGCATATACTTTCTCTCCAGCATATACTTTCTCTCCAGCATATACTTTCTCCATATAAATGAAGATATTTCTCTCCAGCATACTTTCTCCACCATATACTTTCTCTCCAGCATATACTTTCTCTCCAGCATATACTTTCTCTCCAGCATATACTTTCTCTCCAGCATATACTTTCTCTCCAGCATATACTTTCTCTCCAGCATATACTTTCTCTCCAGCATATACTTTCTCTCCAGCATATACTTTCTCTCCAGCATATACTTTCTCTCCAGCATATACTTTCTCTCCAGCATAAAGTTCCCCTCATCGTATCTGCAATGTGCAACCCCCCTCCCCCCCCCCCGTCCCATTGCAGCATTAATCCAGCTGATTTCGGATTCGTCACCACCCGTTAGGGCTTGGCGAACGCATTTTAATTCTCCGATGGAAAATGGAGCAGACTGTGTTCGGTCTGAGGGACGCTGTCGTCTGTACTCACGAAACCAGGACGGCCACACGGGGAACACTCACCTGCAAGGGAAGAAAAAGAGGGGTTAGTGGATTCCTTTCCGGGAAGGAGATGCACATAGTAAAAACGGAGAAATAAATGATATACATAACAGGAACGAAGATATAAATCAGTGAGTAAAGGAGAGAGAACGCAAACGTAGGAACTACATTTATATCGTCATTCCAAAATGATATGATTTCTAACGGTGCCATTCTAAGTTATTATAAATGCACCACTGGCGTTTCAATCTCATCATTACCTTACTAGTTGTAATCCTTTCGAAAACAAACACAAACACGCACAAGCAAACAAACAAGACACACATACACACATAAGCATAAACCCACCCACCCACCCAATCACCCATAAGCCCAAACACCCACCCATTCACCCAAAACCTTAACACACCCACCCACAAGCACGCCCACCCATTCACCCACAAGCCCAAACACCCACCCATCCACACCCACAGCTACACGCCCACCCATTCACCCACAAACACGCCCACCCATTCACCCACAAGCCCTAAACACCACCCATCCACATCCACAAGCACGCCCACCCATTCACCCACAAACACCCCACCCATTCACCCACAAGCCCAAACACCCACCCATCCACACCCACAAGCACGCCCACCCATTCACCCACAAACACGCCCAGTCCACCCATCACCACAAGCCCGACCCACCCATCCACACCCACAAGACCCCAACCATTCACCCACAAACACGCCCACCCATTCACCCACAAGCCCAAACACCCACCCATCCACACCCACAAGCACGCCCACCCATTCACCCACAATGCCCACCCATTCACCCACAAGCCCAAACACCCATCCATCCACATCCACAAGTCGCCCACCATTCACCCACAAACACGCCCACCCATTCACCCATGCTCACAAACACCCACCCTATCCACACCCACAAACACGCCCACCCACCCACAAACACGCCCACCCATTCACCCACAAGCTCCAAACACCATCATCCACACCACAAGCACGCCCACCCATTCACCCACAAACACGCCCACCCATTCACCCATTAAGCCCAAACACCCACCCATCCACACCCACAAGCACGCCCACCCATTCACCTACAAACACGCCCACCCATTCACCCACGTCAACACCCATCCATCCACATCCACAAGCACGCCCACCCATTCACCCACAAACACGCCCACCCATTCACCCACAAGCCCTAAACACCCACCCATCCACACCCACAAGCACGCCCACCCATTCACCCACAACACGCCCACCTCATTCACCCAGCTAAGCCTAAACACCCACCCATCCACACCCACAAGCACGCCCACCCATTCACCCAATAAACACGCCCACCCATTCACCCACAAGCCCAAACACCCACCCATCCACACCCACAAGCACGCCCACCGTATTCACCCACAAACACGCCCACCCATTCACCCACAAGCCCAAACACCCACCCATCCACACCCACAAGCACGCCCACCCATTCACCCACAAACACGCCCACCCATTCACCCACAAGCCCAAACACCCATCCATCCACATCCACAAGCACGCCCACCTATTCACCCACAAACACGCCCACCCATCCACAATACCCAAGCCCAAACACCCACCCATCCACACCCACAAGCACGCCCACCCATTCACCCACAAACACGCCCACCCATTCACCCACAAGCCCAAACACCCACCCATCCACACCCACAAGCACGCCCACCCATTCACCCACAAACACGCTCCACCATTCACCCACAAGCCCAAACACCCACCCATCCACACCCACAAGCACGCCCACCCATTCACCCACAAACACGCCCACCCATTCACCCACAAGCCCAAACACCCATCCATCCACACCCACAAGCTTACGCCCACCCATTCACCCACAAACACGCCCACCCATTCACCCACAAGCCCAAACACCCATCCATCCACATCCACAAACACGCCCACCAACCCACAAACACGCCCACCTCATTCACCCACAAAGCCCAAACACCCACCCATCCACACCCACAAGCACGCCCACCCATTCACCAAACACGCCCACCCACTCACCCACAAGCCCAAACACCCACCCATCCACACCCACAAGCACGC
>NC_091558.1:5695892-5698392 GCF_042767895.1 Penaeus vannamei
AGAGAAAGAGAAGAGGGAGAGAGGGAGAGGGAGAGAAAGAGAGAGAGAGAGAGAGAGTGAGAGAGAGAGAGAGAGAGAGAGGGAGGGAGGAGGAGGTGGAGGATAGATAGATAGAGAGAGAGAGAGAGAGAGAGAGGGAGGAGGAGGAGGTGGAGGAGAGACAGATAGAGAGAGAGAAACCAGGGGAGATGAAGATGGAGAACAGGAGATGGAAGAGTAAAAAGGAAAGTACCTTGGGACGGAGGATATGAAGGTGGGTAAGAGGAGAAAGAGGAAGAGGAGAACGAGAAGGAAGAGGAGGGCGAGAAGGAAGAGGAAGAAAGGAGGAAGTACCTTGGGACGGAGGATATGAAGGTGGGTAAGAGGAGAAAGAGGAAGAGGAGAACGAGAAGGAAGAGGAGGGCGAGAAGGAAGAGGAAGAGGAGGACGAGGAGGAAGAGGACGAGGAGGAAGAGGAGGAAGAGAAGGAAGAGGAAGAGGAGGACGAGGAGGAAGAGGACGAGGAGGAAGAGAAGGAAGAGGAAAACGAGAAGGAAGAGGACGAGGAGGAAGAGAAGGAAGAGGAGAACGAAAAGGAAGAGGAGAACGAAAAGGAAGAGGAGAACGAGAAGGAAGAGGAGGAAGAGACGGGGGCCCACAGAAGCTTTGCGGCAGATCGGAAGGTCGGGGGCACGGACATAAAGCAGGGATGAGAGGGGTCGGGGGTCGAGGAAGGGGAAAAGGCTACCTCGTGGCTATAAACAAATGAGGGAGGGTTCTCTGGCTTCCCCTCACCCCCTTACCTCCCCCCTACCCCCTTTCCCCCTACCCCCTACCCTCCCCCACCCCCTCCGCACCCAGCAGCCCTGGGTTCTCTGACTTCCTCCTTACTCCCCTTTCCCTACTCCCCCCTACCCCTTTCCACCCCCTCCCCTCCCCCACCCCCTCCACACCCCGCAGCCCTGGGTTCTCACTGGCTTCCAAGCCCGGAGATTACCTCCCCTTTACCCCCTCCCCTTCCCCCACCCTCCTCCCCCTCCCCCCACCCCCTCCACACCCCGCAGCCCTGGGGATACACGCCAAGCCCCGCGATTCGGATGAAGGAAAGTGTACCCTCGCTATTACCGACTCCAAATACCCTTCACGTATCATACCCGGAGACTCATTCAACGCTCGGCTATTTTTTTTTATTTTTTTTTCCACGTAGCGCAAAAGTCAAAAGGTCTCGTGTCGTTTTGCAATTGCACAATGCCTTCGATTATTGACATAACATTTTTTTTTTCACGTAGCGCAAAAGTCAAAAGGTCTCGTGTCGTTTTGCAATTGCACAATGCCTTCGATTATTGACATAACATTTTTTCCCCTCTCTCTCTCTCTCTCTCTCTCTCTCTCCGTAGCTGCTTTGATCAAAGGAATGGCATTCTTTGAGAAAAAGGAAGCAAGAGAGCGAGAGAAAGAGAAAAAAAAGAAGAAAAAAAAGTAAAATCCGTAAAATTGCTCTTTACAAGTGATTTGCACGACTCTGCATTTCGCCAAAAAGAAGGAAAAAAAAGTAAAAAAAAAGAAAGAAAGAAGAAAAAAAGTTACAGAGCAAGAACGTTGCAGTGCAGCTCATAGCTAGCACATTCATAAGCAGGTTATAATCACAGTCGGTTTAGCTGCCTTATCATAGCTTTTTATAGTAACCAAAGGCCTTCCACGAGATCTAGCGAGGGCAGTGATCTAGCGAGCTCGCTGAGGTCTACGCACTCGTGACTTTATGCGGACAAACGCACGCACACGCACACATACACACACGCACACACACGCACACACGCACACACACACACACACGCACACACACACACACACACACACACACACACACACACACACACACACACGGACACACACACACAGACAATATGCAAATACAATCACAAACAAAAATACCCATTTAAACACACATACATACAAACACACATGCAATCACAGTCATATATGCAAACACACACACACAAAACACTCATACACAAGAAAAACACGCCTAAGACAAATGCAAACACAAACAAAAGCAAAAACACATATAAACATAGAGAAAACACCCACAAAACACACACACACATAAATACAAACAAAAAACAAAAACCCACATACGTGCACAAAAAAACCCTACGTAAACAAAAAACAAAAACAAACACACGTAAAAAGAAACAAAACGCAAAAAACACACGTACACAAACCCAGGCAACCCCCCACCCCACCATCCCACACACACGTAAACAAAAATCCAAAAACCACTCAAACACACACACACACACACACACACACACACACACACACACACACACACGCACACACAATGCGGGTCCACGACAAGTCCCCGCGTCTCACCCGGCGCTCAACAGCTCTCCCGTCCCCAGCCACGTTATAATCAGGCTCCGACAATTAAAAAGATGCAGATAATTCCATGATGGCCATGCACAGCCGGCCGGAGGAGAGAAAACAAAATAAAAGCGTTTCAAAAAAAAAAAAAAAAGCC
>NC_091558.1:5703392-5710892 GCF_042767895.1 Penaeus vannamei
TGTTTCCGGAGACCATTAGTATGCTAATTATACGGCCAACTTCCCATAGGCGGTCTGGAGCTTTTCAGATAAGGACATGAGGTCTCGAGAGCGACGTCGTGTTCCCGAGTTTGATGGCGGGAAGGCAGGATGGCGGGTTGTCCGGGCCTGTCGTGGAGGGGAAAGGGACTACGGGGCTACGGGGCTACGAGTTCATTTGTTTTTCTTTCGTTTTTCGTTTTGTTTTGTTTGTTTGGAAGCGGGATTTTCTCTGACGGCGGGAAGGGAATGACAGCGTTTGCGGGTCTGGGCGTGGACGGAAATGGGGCTACGAACGTAAGGAACTTTGCCCGTTTTTCTTTACCCTTTTCTTCGTCACCTCGGAAGGGGAATACGGGACTTACTCTGTCAATACGATTCTTTTATATCTCTTAGCAGGCGGGAAGCGTTGATAACGGCCGCCCAGACTAGGAGCGGGAGGGAAAGGGGGCTACGAGCCTCCGCGCCTTACTCGTTCCTCGCTGCCGTTCCGTTTGTCGCCGGGGGAAGGGAATGCGGGATTGGCGCCGTCGATGGAGAGGGGGGGGGGAGGCTGGCTTTCCTGCGTTTATAGGTGGGATGGGACGGCTTTTTATGCTTCTGGACAAGGAGTGGGAAGGAGCGAGGGGGCTTTTGTTTATGGGGAAGGAGGGACTCCCTTTTACGGGCGGAGGAGGCAGGGGAGGGGGGAGGGGGGAGGGGGAGAGCAGGAAGAGGAGGAGGAGGGAGGAGGAAGAGGAGGAGGAGGAGGGAGGAGGAAGAGGAGGATGAGGAGGAGGAGGAGGAGGAGGAGGAGAGGAGGAGGGAGGAGGGAGGAGGGAGGAGGAGGGGGAGGAGGAGGGAGGAAGGGGGAGTGAGGGAGGGGAAGGAGGGACGGGTTAAAATAAAAGGGAAGATTTAGAGAAAAGGAAAGGAGAAGAGAAGAGGACAGAGAAAGAGTGAGAGAGATGGAGAGAGGGGAAAAGAGGGGGAGAGAGGACGGCAAGAAGAGGAGAAAAGAGGAAGGGGAAAAAGAAAAAAAAACAAACACAAAAAATAGACAAGACCAAAAAAAAAAAAAACCCGGCCCTCCCGCCGAAGACGAAATACAAAATCACCCAAACCAAAAAAAACAAAACAGACACCCCCCAAAAAAATCAAAAAAGGAAAACAAAACAAAACAATAACAGCCAACCGGAAGGAAAAGCGAAAGAGGGGGGGAGGGGGGGAAGGGGAGAAGGGACACCACCGCCACCGAACACAGAAATTACACTCGCGCTTAACAATTCCTCTCACGGGGGGAACTGCATCCCGTATTCTCGCACTTGCTTGTTGCATATTAGCGGATGTTGCAGACGAAGCATTCTGAATTGCCATTTTGATCCGTCCCGCTCAAACAACAAGGGTAATCAAGGTAAAAAAAAAAAAATAATAAATAAATAAAATCAAGTATATTGGATTAATCTGATGCCCCTAAATTATAAATCGCTTAATGAAAATCTGCGGCAAATCAACCAACGTTCCAATCCGAAAAGTGTAGGTAATTGGGCTTAACACGACTGACACAGGATAATTACCCCAGTTACTGTACCTGTCAAGCCTCAACTAATGCCGCTGCTGTTGCAAGCAAAAAATGTGATTGTGTACATATTGCATGAGCTTCGCTGCACGTCAAATCATCGCAGACAGACAGAACCCGGCAAATCCTCTCCGTTTTCTGTGCGTCCTTTTCCACCCCTGACTGTTTTGTTTTCTCTCTCACTCCCTACCGCGCTGCTCTTCTCTTTTATCGCCGCCCCCTTCTTTCGCTCTGCAATTCCCTCTGTCATCCCCTTTCCGTCAGTGTAGCACAACTCCCTTCTTCTTTATTCCACTTACTATTCTTAACTTCTTTTTTCTCTCTCTCTCTCTTTCTGCATATTCGTTTTTCCGTCTGTTCGTTTTTCGCTTCTTTTTTCCCCCCATTTTCTTTTTCAACAAACATCTTTTTCTTTCGGATTCATCACTCATGCAATCAGACAGTTCACTTGCTTCCCTTCTGTCTCTCAGTTCCCTCTCGTTTTCTATTCCAATTATTTTTTTCTCTCTCTCTCTAACGGTCTTTCCTCCATTGCATTTTTTCTTTTATTATCCCTCCCTCTCTCCTGTCCACTTTCTTGCAAATTTTTCTTTAGATGTTCTTTAATGTTTATTTTTCTGTTTTTCACTATTTCACCCTCGAAGCCCCTCACCCTCTAAAAACGAGGGAAAGAAATAGAAACTAACGAGACAGAATATTCTATCAAAGAAGAATCTCGACTAATAAAATAAACTAAAAAATGAACACCGAACGAAAATCTAAAATGTATACGAAGAATATCTCGTCAAAAAGAAACACGTTACTACCGTTAAAAAAAAACGAAAGAGAGAAAGAAAGAAAAAATAAAAGAAATATCAAGAAGAACAGGAAAAGGAAAAAGAAAAGAAAAAAAAGAGTAAAAATCCAGAACAAATCTCTTTCCCATTTTCTTCAACCGTTAAATATTTCGCAGGGGATACTTCGAAGAGGAGATCAGACGAGGATTAAATGCATAAAGCCAATTCCCTTCCACGCGATTCTCTCCCATGGCCAAGCAAGGACAAGGTTCTCCCCTCATGACCCAAGACGCGCCTCACATGATGCAGAAAATGCACGAGTTGAGGGAGAGAGGGGACAGGAGGAAGGGAGGGAGGGAGGAGTGGAAAGGGAATGGAGGGAGGAGAGACAGGGAGAGAACGTGGGCTGGAGAGAGAGGAAGGGAGGACTGAGAGAGGAGGGAGGGGGCTAAGAGAGGAAGAGAGCGGAAATGGGAAAGGACAGGAGGGAGGAGTAGAAAAGGAATGAAGGGAGTAAAGACAGGGAGAGAAAGTGGGGGTGGAGAGAAGGGAAGATAAAAATAGTAGGGGAGGGAGGGAACTGAGACAGGGAGAGAAGGGAAAGGAGAAAGGCGGAAGACGGTTGAGACAGGCAGAGAGGGGGGAATGGAGGAGTGGTAGGGGAGTGAGCCGAAACAGGGAAGGAAGGTGGGTATGGGGAGAGGGAAAAGGAGGTATGGAGTAAGGGAGGGAGTGAGAGGGGAGAGAGGGACTGAGATAATAATAGAGGAAAAGAGAAATGGGATCGAGGAAGAAGGGTAAGGAGCGTGTGGAAAAGGGAGGAAGGGAGAATGGCAAGACAAGATGAGAGAAGAATGAAGGTTGAAAGGGAGAGGAGAAACAAAGGGAAAAGGAGGAAGATGGAGAGGAGAGGTGAAGAGGAGAAACCAGAAAAGAGAAGAAGAGGAAAGAGGAAGAAGTGAGTACGCCAAGCCAGAGAGCAGGAGAACGGGGAAAGGGAAGGGGTGACCTAGCATGAAAAGGCAGCAAACAGGGTCACGGCTGAGTGCCCTTTCCGCTGACCTTGCTGGACACCTCTCGCGATAAGGAGAGGGGGCGCCGCAATGGGGATTATTACAGCAAGCGCACGCCCATTCAGACCAGAGGGATACGTCTATACACTAATCCGTTTGTAGATTAATCTCTTTCAAGGAGAGAGAGGAAAGAGGGAAAAGAAGAAAGAGGGATGGAGCATGGGAAGGAGAATAAGGGGGAAGTGCGCGTGTGAAGAGGGAGGGAGAGAGAGAGAGAGAGAGAGAGAGAGAGAGAGAGAGAGAGAGAGAGAGAGAGAGAGAGAGAGAGAGAGAGAGAGATGAGAGAGAGAGAGAGAGAGAGAGAGAAGGAGAGAGAGAGGGGGGGGAGGAGAGAGAGAGAGAGAGAGAGAGAGAGAGAGAGAGAGAGAGAGAGAGAGAGAGAGAGAGAGAGAGAGAGAGAGAGAGAGAGAGAGAGAAAGAGTGAGAGAGAAACGGAGACAGAGAGAAAAGAAAGACGACAAATAAACATGAATATACAACATTACATTTTCCTTAGCCTCTCCTCCTTCCCATCCTCTCGGCTCCCTCCTCCCCGCTGTCTATCCATCCATCCGTCATTATCCCTCTCTCCTCTTTCCCCTGCGTTCTAACATCCGCGAGAAGACTTAAGAAAGCATCGATAAACCTAAAAACTGATTTTTTTTAAAGATGTACAAATTCATCTTCGAACTGCACCGTCTCATCATCATTCATAAATCAAAACCAACATGATACTATAAATAAACAAATGAAAAGATAAAAAATGTACGAAGAGAGGAAGAGATATATACAGACGGAGATAAAAAAAATAAATAAAAGAAAGAAAATGTGAATGTCATATTTAAGAACCATTATAAATCCCTAGCGGAAGATTCGAGCCGGCGCGGCAGGGGGTCGCTCTCCAGGGTGGTCGTTAGAAGGGGGCGGCCGACGCTGACTCACGATGGCGGGAAATTTAAATTGTGGCGGGAAACTTGAGCAACGGCGGCGAAAAAGTCGAAGAGGGAGAAGGGTGGGGGAGGGGGGAGGGAGAGAATGGAAAGGAAACTACCACGAAATGTTCAATGCTTTCGGTGGAGATTCAAAAACTAATCTTTTGAAACGGTTTGTTGATATCGCCGGCGACGTTCTTAGCGATCCGATTAATACCCTTTCCAGCCGCTTTAAGAAACGTAAACAAACTCTCTCCCCGCGAGAACAGCGCATTGCGAAGAAAGCCGCGGGAGATTCAAATGCTCCCGCGAAATAAGTCAAATACGGCGCCAAATTTCCGACTGAGAATGAACAAGCTCAAATATTGACACTAATTCTGCCGAGTTCACAAAACACAGGTCAAGAAAGCGGGGAAAAAGCGTGGGGCGCGTAGTGGGTTTAAATATTCGCATAATCTCCATAACCACTCAGAAAATGATGAAATGCCAACCCTGTGTGCAGACGTTGCTTAACAAGCGAGGTCCTGCAACACTTGATTAAAACGGCGGGAACGAAATTCCAGAAAAGGGAATGTTTGAAAGACAGCAGCTCACTACGCATGAACTGCCAGCGTTGGCGGCTGATATAAAACGGCACGAGAAGAATTAAGTGAATTCACGTGTCTTCAGCGCTTCTGGTGCCACGACACGACAACAGCTGAAGATTAAAGAAAAAAAAGTTAAACATAACAAACGAACGCGGCCCATCTTGGCATCCAGAGTCGAAGCCACGAACCCGAACGCGGCCGAGGCCTTCGCGCCGCCTCCTCGAAGCAGCCGAGTCTCAGGAGCAACGCCGGCGCCTCCCAAAGCCGTTTATGACAAGTCGCCGAGGAACAACCATCCCCGCTCACCTGGGATTTATTGCACCAGACTAAGTGGGTTTAATTGCACGAAATTCTTTATATTTTTATTATGCCGCGAGGGGGAAGGGGCGTTGGGGTCTAAAGAACAAGACGTAAAGGGAATTCTCACAAGGGCGAAAATCTCATTCTTGGTTTCAGGTTCATCAGCGTTAATGGCTCAGACGGGAAGGCGAAGGGGAGCGAGATTGAAGCCACGGTTTGTCTTGGCCGGAAGAAATATGCACATTTTTTTTTTTAGCACGGGTTGTCACTGCTGGTTGATAATCAGTCTAGCGAGGAGAAAGAAGTACAGTACCTCATGCACCCGGTGATATAGACCCTCCAAGGTGGAAAATACGAGTGTTGTGAAAGGAAGGGACCTTATTGTATGGCAGTGATTAAGGAAGGCTATTACAAAGTCCCCCTTCTTCTGTGACGAATCCGGGGGCTGTGTTGCAAAGCCAGGAGAGAGGAGGAGAGGGAGAGAGAGGGAGGAAGGGGGAGAGGGAGGGATTGGAGAAAGAGGGAGAGGGAGGGAGGGAGAAAGAGGGAGAGAGGGGAGGAAGGAGAGGAAGTGAGAGAGGCTGAGAGAAAGAAAGAGACAGAGACAGAGAGAGAGAGAAAGAGAAAGAGAGAGACAGAGAGAAACAAACAGACAGACAGAAAGAGGGGTAAGGACCGAGCAAGAAAGGGACCCAGGGGGAGTGGAGACGTGGGTGGATGGGTGGGTGGGTGTTCCGACATGGCTGGGAGGTGGAGGAAAGGGAAGGGGTGGGAGGAGGGGGGAGGGAAAGGGGAAGGGGGGGGGGCACACACGAGCACCCCTGGAGATTGGTAAACATTGCGTGTCGACCAGATATCGTTAACCGGGGCGCACCAATACCCACTACTTACTTCCCAGTTGCCGACCTCTTCCTCAACACAGAAAAGGGTCCACAGTGCCTTCTCCAAATGCCCGCGATAAACAAATTCACTCTGGTGAGAGGGTGAGATTGAGAGAGAGAGAGAGAGAGAGAGAGAGAGAGAGAGAGAGAGAGAGAGAGCAGAGAGAGAGAGAGAGAGAGAGGGGGGGAGAGACGGAGAGAGAGAGACGGAGAGAGAGAGAGAGAGAGAAGAGAGAGAGAGAGAGAGAGAGAGACGGAGAGAGAGAGACGGAGAGAGAGGAGAAGAGAGTGAGAGAGAGAGAGAGAGAGAGAGAGACAGAGACGGAGAGAGAGACGGAGAGAGAGAGAGAGAGAGAGAGACAGACAGAGATGGAGAGAGAGACAGAGACGGAGAGAGAGACGGAGAGAGAGAGACGGAGAGAAGAGGAGAGAAAGAGAGAGAGAGAGAGAGAGAGAGAGAGAGAGAGAGAGTGAGAGAGAGAGAGAGAGACAGAGAGAGAGAGAGAGAGAGAGAGAGACAGAGGAAGAGAGAGACAGAGAAAGAGAGACAGAAAGAGAGAGAAAGAGAGAGAGATAAAGAAAGAGCGAGACAAAGAAAGAGCGAGACAGAGAAAGAGAGAGACAGAGAAAGAGAGACAGACAGACAGAGAGAAGAGAGACGAAGAAAAAGAGAGACGAACAGACGAAAGAGAGAAAGGAGAAGACAGACAGACAGACGAAGAAAAGTTAGAGAGAAAGAGAGAGAGAGAGAGAGAGAGAGAGAGAGAGAGAGAGAGAGAGAGAGACAGACAGACACACAGACAGACAGAGAGAGAGAGAAAGACAGAGAGAAAGAGAAAGAGAGAGAGACAGACAATACAATAAAATAAAATAAAAAAAATCTTCACATTACGACTACCTTAAATAATGCTCCAAAATTACCCAGAAAACCGACCCTGTACAGTTACCTCACAAACCAATAATCCGGCATATAACGACTTCATTTTCACCGGCGGGAACAGGTGCGTCGATTATTCATTATCTAAATCACTTAGCAATTACGCTCGCATATGTTATCAAAAAGGTGTTCGGACATCACGTGTTCACCGCTTAAATATTCATAATTCATTTCCTGCCGATTATTTGCTCCCAATCTGTGAATAATAAAGACCCACACCTTGTAACTAAAAACTTGATGCGATATTTTTTTTCTTTTTTTTGACCACAACTTGAAAATAAAACCTCGATCTATCTCCACGGGCTGTGCAAACACTCTCCAGCATTATCTACTTTAAACAAAATCCTTGGAAACTTTGGAAAACCCACTCTTCTCTCTCTCTCTCTCTCTATTTATCTTTATTTCTCTCACTCTGTCTCTCTCTCTATCTATATTTCTCTCTCTCTCTCTCTCTCTCTC
>NC_091558.1:5715892-5720892 GCF_042767895.1 Penaeus vannamei
AGAGGGTACAAGCGCTGCAACCTCAAAGACCCACGGATTGTCTGCTCTGATCTAAGATTAGCATATTATACACTCCCGTGACGTCATTAGTGATTGGAGTGCAATCCGCGTTCTTCGGGATGATTCGCGTAGGGCTATCGGCGGCGGATTAATGGATTAGGTGGAGAGTTTTGTGTCAACATTCCACTCGGGGCAATAACATGGCGGAGGGGGGGAGGGAGAGGGGGAGGGGCGAAGGGAGAGGGAGGGAGGAGGAGGGAGGGGGCGAAGGGAAAGGGAGGGGGAGAAGGGAGAGGGAGCGAGGGGACGAAGGGAGAGGGAGAGGAGGGAGGGGGCAAAGGGAGGGGGCGAAGGGAGAGGGGGGAAGGAGACAGAGGGAGAGGAGGAAAAGGGAACGACGGAGGGGGCGAAGGGAGAGGGAGGGAAGGAGATAGAGGCAGAGGGAAGGAGAGGAGGAGGGAGAGGGGGGCAGGGGGGGAGGGGGCGGCTCCGTCTCCGATTCTACGAGCAAACGTCTCGCAAATTATCCCTCCGCGAGCGGCGCATCCCTCACCTTCCCGCCTCGACCCATTTCGACCCTTATTGACCCCTTCCGGAGGGCTCATTACCCGAGGAGCAGCGGGCGCGGGGCCTGCGTCATCCAATTCGGGTGATCATTTCTAGGCGGCTTAATACTTGGAATTTGACTGTGCATTTCCACTCGACGAGACAGAGATCGACCAAACAGTCAGGATTTGCTCGCACATTCCGATGGAAATGACTGGCAAAACGCGCCTCTGCCAGCCCATGCCAGCGCTCGCTCGGGCCCGCTACCTGATCCGCGAGGACTCGTCACTCGGCCCAAGGAGGGAACTTGTTACTCTTAAGGAGCAACTACTCTTTTGGGGTATAAATAAATAAACAAATAATAAATAAATAAATAAATAAATAAATAAATAATTAAACCAACTTTATCAGGGAACTGGAAACGAACCGCTTAAAATATTGCCCCAAAACAAATAAAACAAACAAATTATTAAATAATCTAACCACCTTCATCAGGAAAGATCGAAAACCGAACCAAAATAAACAAATAAGCTCATAACATTTCCCTAAAAATAAATAAACAAATAAATAACCAAATAACCTAACCCCCTTCACAGGGAAACTAAAACACGAAACGACGAACCCAAAAATAAACAAACGAAACCACACGCAATCGAAGAACAGAAACAAAAAGCACACAAAAGACAACCCCATTTAGCGCAAATTTCAACATTTTCAATCCACGTGAACACGGGCGACACGGGGTCGATATGAACACCTTTTCCTCGGCTCGTGTGAACACCCGGTGTGCGTGAGATCGTCTAGTCTGGACTTAATACCATGATGTACACGAACAGTAGTTCTTTGGTCTCTGCGATGAACATTACTCACTTGTTCAGCCCGCACTCGCTCTTTGAACCTTTTGAACTCCAGCTGAGTGAAATCAATCGTTCAGTCCACTATTCCATCGTTTCTTCCCATCGTGGAACAGAGAGGGGGGAAAAAATAGGACGAATAAAGACAGGAAAATAAAAGGGATTTAAAAAGGAAATCAGACAAAAAATAATTCTAAAAAAAAAAGGAAACCATTATACTATATGCAAATTAAAAACAAAAATCATAATGTAATGGAAACTATACAGCGAAAAACTGAACGCGCAAAAAGTGAAAAATAAACAGAGGAAGGAGAGGGAAAAAAGAAGACCAGACAGTAACAAAGGACAATAGAAAACAGAAAAACACAGGTTAATTGGGAAACAGAGAGAGCACAGCAGAGGGAAATGAAAAAAGAAACAAAGGACGACAAAAGAAAACAAAGAGGGGAAAAGAGAAACAGGGGGTTGAAATGAGGGAGAGAGAGAGAGAGAGAGAGAGAGAGAGAGAGAGAGAGAGAGAGAGAGAGAGAGAGAGAGAGAGAGAGAGAGAGAGAGAGAGAGAGAGAGAGAGAGAGAGAGAGAGAGAGAGGGGGGAGAGAAGAGAGAAAGAGAAAAAAAGAAAAAGAGAATATATATATATATATATATATATATATATATATATATATATACATACATAAGTTGTTGTTATATATATATATATATATATATATATATATATATATATATATATATATATATATATATATATATATATATATATATATATATATATATATATATGTATATGTTACGTTATGTTGAGAAAGAAAGAAAGAGAGAGAGAGAGAGAGAGAGAGAGAGAGAGAGAGAGAGAGAGAGAGAGAGAGAGAGAGAGAGAGAGAGAGAGAGAGAGAGAGAGAGAGGGGGGAGAGAAAGAGAGAAAGAGAAAGAGAAAGAAAAAGAAAGAGAGAGCGAGAAAGAGAGAGAGAGAGAGAGAGAAAGAAACAGAGAGAGAAAGAGAGAAAGAGAGAAAGAGAGAGAGAGAGAGAGAGAAAGAGTCCAAACGAACGAACAGGAAAACCAGAAAAAACGGGAAACCGAAAAAAACTAAAAACCACAAAAAAGGGAGGAATCAAAACCCACCAAAAGAACAAACCAAAACAAAGAAACAAACACCCCAAAAATAACAAACAAACGCATGCATAAACAAGCACACAAACACAAGAATAACGAAAACCTCCCCCCCCCCCCCATAACAGCAGCATCCCAAACGTTCATCACACGAGGCCCGAGATGAAGAATCACTTCTAGGACAAACTTCCGACTCGTCCAGTGACATGATGTATAGGGCCTCGATAACGGGAACGGGAGAGGCGAAAAGGGAGACGGAGAGAGGAGAGAGGAGAGAGAAGACAGGCAAAAAAAAAAAAAGAAAAGCAAAGAAAAAAAAAATGGACGGTAGATGGAGAATCATGGACAAAAAAATGGGGGAACCAGAGTGATGGAAGGAAGGGAGGCAGTGAGCAGGAGGTACTTATGGCAGCGAGGGAGAAACGGAGGAAGCAAGATCGACGTTTGGGTGAAATGCAATGAGCAACGGAGAGTGTCGCGTTGAAGACAAATGTGATAGTCGGAGAGACAGATCGATACAAGGACCCGAAGAGAAACAAAGAAAGGACCAAAGTTCTCAATTCGGACAACGACACAAACAACCAAGCATAAAAAAGACATCGAGACACTCGTACAACGCCACATATACACAAACATGTAGAGTCACACACACACACACACACACACACAAACACAACCACTCACACAAGGCCACAGACACACACACAGACACACACACACACACACACACACACACAAACACACACACACACACACACACACAACCACTCACACAAAGCCACCAAACACACACACACAAACCCCCAAACGCACAGACACACACACACAACCACCTCACTGCAAAGCCACGCACACACACACACACACGCACACACACACACAAACACACACACACACACACACACACACACAAACACACACACACACACACACACACACAAACACTCACACAAAGCCACAAACACACACACAGACACACAAACTCCCAAACGCACAGACACACCCACCCAAAACCACAAAGGCCCACACGCCCAAACACTCGAGCGCCCGAACGCCCAAACAGCTGATAACGAAGAGCCCAGTTTACACGCGCAGCACAGGGAGCAGAGGTTACAAGGCGTGGTTTAGAAGGGCGGGGAGGGAGGGGGAGGGGGAGGGAGGGGGGGAAGGGGGGAGAGAGAGGGGGTTATTGAGAACGGGTTTATTGGTGACATGTAATGGGAGTGGTTTATACACTGCATGGAATGGGTGCCAGTAATTAATGGTCTGGGATGGCGTATTCAAGGTTTATGAAGCCTCGCGTGAATCTCTATGGGCGCAGAGGAATGGAGGAACGGAATAGGGGAGGAGAAAGCGAAGGGGAGAGAGGAGAATAGGGAGAGAGGAGAATAGGGAAGGAGGGGAAGGAGGGGAAAGAGGGGGAAAGGAAAGGGTGGAAGCGTCCGAGGAGAGAAGATGAGGGGATGGGACAAGGGAAGGGAGAGGGTGTGTGTGTGTTTGTGTTTGTTTGTGTGTGTGTGAAGAGAGAGAGAAAAGAAAGAGAGAGAAAGAGAGAGAGAGAGAGAGAGAAAAAGACAAGAGAGAGAGAGAGAGAGAGAGAGAGAGAGAGAGAGAGAGAGAGAGAGAGAGAGAGAGAGAGAGAGAGAGAGAGAGAGAGAGAGAGAGAGAGAGAGAGAGACAGAGACAGAGAGAAAGAGAGAGACAGAGAGATAGAATCAAAACAGCAAAGAGAACAACTACAACCGCAACAACAAACAAACCAAAATTAGCTCTACATTGATTCCTCTATACGAGTCGAAACAACATACGTCACACTTTACAGACAACAACACCGACCCGGTATTCAACTCGAGAAAATAAACCGACCTTTTTTTTTTGCATAAAATCAGAACCCCACAAAAAAAAGAAACTTCATTAGTTTTCATAACATAAAACAGTATTTTTTTCTGACTAATCACCCAATCCCACTCAGCCTGCCCCATGACCTTTGTCTTGTGTCTGTGTGTGTCGATATAAATTTCAAAATGTAAAATTCCCAGTCACGGATTTCATGACAACTCTATATACAAAATCAAGCTTTCCTCTTCAATGAGTGAGTGAGTGAGTGAGTGAGTGAGTGAGTGAGTGAGTGAGTGAGTGAGTGAGTGAGTGAGTGAGTGACTGACTGAATGAGTGAGTGAATGAGTGAATGAAGAATGAATGAGTGAGTGAGTGAGTGAATGAATGTAGAATGAATGAGTGAGTGAGTGAATGAATGAAGAATGAGTGAGTGAGTGAATGAATGAAGAATGAATGAGTGAGTGAATGAATGAAGAATGAATGAGTGAGTGAGTGAATGAATGAAGAATGAGTGAGTGAGTGAATGAATGAATGAAGAATGAATGAATGAGTGAATAAATTAATAGAATCCATCCCCTTCAAAAAAGAAGAAAAAAAAGTTCAAATACGCCTTCTATTTTCTATCATCTCAGCAGACCGACGTGCCTC
>NC_091558.1:5725892-5728392 GCF_042767895.1 Penaeus vannamei
GGGGGAGGAAGAGGGGAGAGAGGAGATCACAGGGGGAGGGAGGGGAGAGGGAGGGGACATCACAGGGGGAGGAGGGGTGAAGGCGAGGAGGGGAAAGGGGACATATCACAGGGGGAGGAGAGGGAGAGGGGACATCACAGGGGGGACGGAAGGGGTGAAGGGGGAGGAGGGGAAAGGGGATAATTGCACAGGGGGAGGAGGGAGAGAGAGGGAGATCACAGGGGGAGGAGGGGAGAGGGGATAACAGGGGAGGAGGGGAGAGGGGACATCAAGGGGAGGGAGGGAAGGAGGAGGGGAGGGGGGACATCCCGGGGGAGGAGGGGAGAGGGGACATCACAGGAGGGGGGGAGGGAGAGAGGGGGACATCACAGGGGGAGGGGGCGGTGAGGGGACATCAGAGGGGGGAGGGGGAGAGGGGGACATCATAGGAGGAATTGGGGAGAGGGGACATCACAGGGGGAGGAGAGGGGAAAATGAGGAGGGGGGCATAAGGGAGGTAGATAAGCAATGAGGGAAGGGAAGAGGGGGGGACATACAGGTCCTACAAAAATCGAAAAGGGGGGAAAAGAGAGAGAGAGAGAGAGAGAGAGAGAGAGAGAGAGAGAGAGAGAGAGAGAGAGAGAGAGAGAGAGAGAGAGAGAGAGAGAGAGAGAGAGAGAGAGAGAGAGAGAGAGAGAGAGAGAGAGAGAGAGAGAGAGAGAGAGAGAGAGAGAGAGAGAGAGAGAGAGAGAGAGAGAGAGAGAGAGAGAGAGAGAGAGAGAGAGAGAGAGAGAGAGGGAAAAAAACTCTCGTGTTGATTCTCTTTTTGAAGCGCGAGAGATCGGATCTTCGAGCCTGGGGCGGCGAGAGAGGGATGGCGCCGATGAGGGACACTGTGTCTCAGACCTTGGCTTCGTTTCGGTATTTTCTTACGGCTCTGTCTGTGTCTGTCTGTCTGTCAGTCTGTCTGTGTCTCCGTCTGTCTGTCTGTCTCTCTCACTTCTCATGATTTTTTTTATATTTTCTTTTTATTTACCTTCCCTCTATCCTCATTTACGTTTCGATTTTACTCTCTCTCTCTCTCTCTCTCTCTCTCTCTCTCTCTCTCTCTCTCTCTCTCTCTCTCTCTCTCTCTCTCTCTCTACTCTCTCTCTCTCTCTCTCTCTCTCTCTCTCTCTCTCTCTCTCTCTCTCTCTCTCTCTCTCTCATTGATCAAGTAGTACATTTAGTACAAAACAATAAGTACAGTGTGTGAGTGAATGTGTTCTGCATATGTGTACTCAAGGGCAATTACGTCCTCAATATGCTTGCATATACAGAGCAGTAAATCATCTGCAACACTAGATTTAAATGACTTTCTGACTGTCTGCATTTATATATATATAAATACAGACAGTCAGAGAGTATGTCTCTGTGAGATCGCATGTTTCATGTAACTCTTCATAAACTATCAGCACAGACACACACGCACGCACACAGACACACACACACACACACATACATACACACACACACACACACACACACACACACACACACACACACGCACACGCACACGCACACGCACACGCACACGCACGCACACGCACACACACACACGCACACACACACACACACTCACTCCTCTTTCGTTCTCTCTCCTTTCTCTTCCCCCTTCCCTTCTTCTCCTTTTTTTTTTCTCCCTGACCATCTATCTTTTCTATCTATCTGCTCCTCCCTCCCTCCCTCGCAGACAGTATCTTTTTACAAGTACAACGAAAAGGACACAACACTTACGATATTTCTCCGAAGGGTGCGAAGGCCTCTCTCAGGGTGTGGGTCTCGATCTCTGGGCTAAGGTCACCGACGAAAATGTGGTAGTGTTCTGGAACAAAAAGAAAAGAGAAAGACGTATTAGTTGGTACACTCACGAGCGACGGGACTAAATCCATTATTGTTATTGCTATGATTAACTAGCGATTGCAGTCTAGTTGGAGGTATAGATTTTCGTGCTTAAGCGTGGTATATGAATATCGTCTTCCTTTAGCTGTTTGTTTTTGTGTCTTCTGTTTCTCCAATTTATTTTTTCTTTCTCTGTCTGATCCATATTCTCTCTCTCTCTCTCTCTCTCTCTCTCTCTCTCTCTCTCTCTCTCTCTCTCTCTCTCTCTCTCTCTCTCTCTCTCTCTCTCTCTCTCTCTCTGTGTCTCTGTCTCTGTCTCTGTCTCTGTCTCTGTCTCTGTCTCTCTCTCTCTCTCTCTCTCTCTCTCTCTCTCTCTCTCTCTCTCTCTCTCTCTCTCTCTCTCCTAGCCATTTCTCTATCAATCAGTTTATCTATCTATCCGTATCTATCACACTGCGTCCGCCTTTCCCTCAAACAAGCTTTACATCAAAATTCGCCCCTCTGTCACCGTCCAAAAGAGACATCAAAACAATAATGAAAGGGCGCCAAAATCCAGATAGTTATAATCAAAGCCCCCCCCCCCCGAAGTTGTTTAAGACAAACAAACAAAACATATTGTAAGTTTGTTTTTCCGAAACGA
>NC_091558.1:5733392-5750892 GCF_042767895.1 Penaeus vannamei
TCTCGGCCTAATTACACAGGCGGTCGGAATATCCTGGGTGATTACGCTGTTGCATGCTGATAATTGCCGTGTGACTCTGGGGGGAGAGGGGGGGGGGAAGCGAGGAGGGAGGGGAAGGGGAGGGGGAGGGGGAAGGGGAAGGGGAAGGGGGAAGGGGGAAGGGGAAGGGGGAAGGGGAGAGGGACTAAAGATAATCCCCCCATTTGTTTTTTCGAAAGATTAATTCCGCCGATTCCCTAATGCGTTTGTTTATTTTTCCTCTCATTAGCATATCATCCCGCGTGACTATGCGCGGTCTTATGACACTTCAGACTTTTATCTGAAGCATTTTTTTCCCTCCTCCTCCTCCTCCTCCTCCTCCTCCTCCTCCTCCTCCTCCTCCTCCTCCTCCTCCTCCTCCTCCTCCTCTTCCTCTTCCTCTTCCTCCCTCCTTCCTCTCCTCCTCCCCCTCTCCTCCTCCCCTCCTCCCCCCCTCCTCCTCCCTCCTCCTCTCCCATCTCCTCCTTCCTCCTCCTCCCCATCTCCTCCTCCTCCTCCTCCCACTCTCCTCTCCTCCTCCTCCTCCCATCTCCCTCCTCCCTCCTCCTCCCATCTCCTCCCATCTCCTCCTCCCTCCTCTCCTCCCATCTCCTCCCTCCTCACTCCTCCCATTCTCCTCCTCTCCTCCTCCCATTTCTCCTCCTTCCTCCTCCTCCCATCTCCTCCTCCTCCTCCTCCCCATCTCTTCCTCCTCCTCCTCCCATCTCCCTTCCTCCTCCTCCTCCCATCTCCTCCTCCCTCCTCCCGCATCTCCTCCTCCTCCTCCTCCTCCTCCTCCTCCCCTTCTCCCTCCTCCCTTCTCCTCCTCCTCCTCCTCCTCCTCCCCTCCTCCTCCTCCTCAGGCCGAGCTTGCGACAAGGAAGTAATTGATTTTTGAGAAAGCGGGAGAGGGAAAGGGATCCGCCGATAAAATATGCAGATGCTAATAAAGACAGAGGGAAAGAAATGACGATGCTGGGGGGGTGGGGGGTGGGGGGGAAGGGCAAAGGAAAGAGAAAATTGGAGGAAATGGGGAAGAAAAAAGAGGGAAATAAAAATCATGGCAGAGAAGGGAAGAAAGAAAGGAAAAGAAGAACGATGAGAAGGAAAATAATAATATTAATAATAATAATAATAATAATAATAAAATACAAGAAAAAGCATACAATAAAAAGAGAAGAAAGAAAAAAGTAAAGAAAAGGACGAAGAAAAAGAAAAGATGATGGTAGATGAGATACAAAAAAAAAGAAGAAACAAAATAACAAAAATAAAACTAGGAATCAGCCAAAAACAAGAAGAAAAAAAAATAAACAAAGAAAAAAAACAAAACAAAACAAAAGAAAACAACGGACAGGCAAGCAAACGGACCGGGGGCGGAACAAGTGTCCCTCCCTCCGAAAGCAATCGATAAAAGTGATTGAGTGAATTCATAAGTCACGCCCGATTAGCAGCCTCGACGCTTCTATTAGAGCGAATATTGCGGGGAAGCTTTTCTGGAGATATTGGCACTCATCATCACTTTGGAGGGAGGGAGGGAGGGAGGGAGGGGGGGGAGATAGAGGGAGAGATAGGGGAGGGAGAGAGGGAGGGAGGGAGGGAGGGAGGGAGGAGGGAGGGAGGGAGGGAGGGAGGGAGAGGTGGGATGGGGGGTGGGGGAGGAGAGAGGGAGGAGGGAGAGAGGGAGAGGAGGGAGATAGGGGGAGAGATGGGGGGAAAGGAGAGAGGGGGAGGAGGGAGAGAGGGAGGCAGAGAGGGAGAAGTGAGAGAGGGGAGGGGGGAAGGGAGGGAGAGAGGGAGAGAGGGAGACAGAGGGAGAGAGGGAGACAGAGGGAGAGGGAGAGGGAGAGAGAGAGAGAGAGAGAGAGAGAAACACACACATAATCCATTTTCTATCTCATCTTCATTGCACATCAAGCCACGAGTCCGAATTATGGATTAACACATCACTCAAAATGATGCAATTCCAAAACAATGAAAAAAATAATGATAATAAAAAAAATGCAAAAAGTCGAATTTCTAATACCAAAAAACCCTCTGCCATTTCACCCGTCTTTCCGTTTTATCATTTTTGCTTCGTATTTAAACTCTTGTATAAGCAAAATAAACATACCCAGCATCACCCACCCTCTCCCTCCCTCCCTCCTCCTCCTCCTTCCTGACCTTTGCCCTCTTCCCCTCATCTCCCTCCCCTCTTCTCCCATGCACTCATCCCTGACCTTTGCCCCCCTCTCCTTCACCCTCCTGTTTCCCCCTCCCCTTCTCTCTCTCCTTTCGCCCTCCTATTTCCCCCTCCCCTCTCCCCCTTCCACTCCCCTCCCTCCCTCCCCTCCTCCGTCCCCCCTTCCCACATACTCCCGTATCCTTCCTTTTTCCCTTCCCCCCTCCCCTCCTCTTCTCCACCCTATTTCCCCCCTTCCTCTTCCCTCTCCTCCCCTTTCCCCCCACTTTGCCCTCCCCTCCTCCACCTTGACCTTTGCCCTCTCCCCCCCCCTCCTCCTCCCTTCTCCCTCCTTCCCCAGTACCTCGGGCGAAGCTGCTGAACTATTTACACCTGCAAACGTCCTCCAAGACCGGCCTTCGCGGAGCTCGGTGTACATTCCGGCGAGAGGTCACGCCGGACGAGGTCGTGTGACGAGGCCGAATGACCTGGCATATCATTCTGGCGTTCATGGCGCACGGACGCGTTCTGCACGGCACCGTCCGCTCCCTGTGTTTGTTTCTCGCGTTTTGTTCTGTTCTGTTTAGGGTGGGGTGGGGTAGGGTGGGGGTGGGGTGGGGTGGGGTGGGGGTGGGGTGGGGTGGGGTGGGGTGAGGTGGGGTGGGGTTGGGTTGGTGGGTGGGGGGCGGTTCTTGATTGTTTGCTTTTTGTTGTTTTGTTTTCGATCTCATTTTCTCGTTTTTTTATTAGATTTTCTCTTTATTTAAGGTTGTGATTTCCAGATGAACCATCTCACTCTCTCAATTCTCTCTCTCTCTCTCTCTCTCTCTCTCTCTCTCTCTCTCTCTCTCTCTCTCTCTCTCTCTCTCTCTCTCTCTCTCTCTCTCTCTCTCTCTCCCTCTATTGATCTTATAGTTACTCTCATCCTTTTTTTCTTTAATCCCCTTTCCAACCCATTTTCTCGACGTCATCCTCTCCTTCACACTCTAATCTCTAACATGTTTCTTCACTCTATATTTCATAGTTTACCTTCTTCCTTTTTCTTTCTCTCATTTTCCCATTACCCTCTTGCCTCCTGGTCTTCCTTCACTTAAGTCTTCTTTCTTTCCTCTCCCCTTTCTCTCCCCCTCCTCTCAATCCCTCTTCTCCCCCTTCCCCTGTCCTTGCTCTCCCTTCCTCTTTCTCTCTCCCTCTCTCCTCCTTCCTCTCTCTTCACCCTATTCACTATTCACTCCCCTGCCCTTGCCTCACTCCCTTTCATCTCTCCCCTCCTTCCCTCTCTCTTCACACTTCTCCCCTTCTCTGTCCTTGCCTCCTCCCTTTCATCTCTCCCTCCTTCGTCCCTCTTCACCCGTCTCCCTTCCCTGCCCTTGCCACCTAAATCCTTCCTCTCTCTTCACCCTTCTCCCATTCCCTGCCCTTGCCTCCTCCCTTTCATCTCTCACTCCTTCGTTCCTTTTCTCCCTTACCCTCCCCCCTTCCCTTCCCATGCCTCCTAAACCCTTCCTCTCTCTTCACCCTTCTCCCATTCCCTGCCCTTACCTCCTCCCTTTCATCTCTCCCTCCTTCGTCCCTCTTCACCCTTCCCCTCGCCCCTTCCCTTCCCTTGCCTCCTCCCTTTCATCTCTCCCTTCCTTCGTCCCTCTTCACCCGTCTCCCTTCCCTGCCCTTGCCACCTAAATCCTTCCTCTCTCTTCACCCTTTTCCCATTCCCTGCCCTTGCCTCCTCCCTTTCATCTCTCCATCCTTCCTCTCTCTTCACCCTTCTCCCTTCCCTGCCCTTGCCTCCTCCCTTTCATCTCTCCCTCCTTCGTCCCTCTTCACCCGTCTCCTCTCTTCCCTTCCCCTGCCCTCCTAAATCCTTCGTCCCTCTTCACCCCTTCCTCCCATTCCCTGCCCTTTTGCCTCCTCCCTTTCATCTCTCCCTCGTTCGTCCCTCTTCACCCTTCCCCTCCCCCCTTCCCTTGCCTCCTAAATCCTTCCTCTCTCTTCACCCTTCTCCCTTCGCTGCCCTTGCCTCCTCCCTTTCATCTCTCCCTCCTTCGTCCCTCTTCACCCTTCCCCTCGCCCCTTCCCTTCCCCTGCCGCCCTTGCCTCCTCCAAATCCTTCTCTCTCTTCACCCCTTCTCCCATTCCCTGCGTCTCTTCCCTCCTCCTTTCATCTCTCCTCCTTCGTCCCTCTTCACCCTTCCCCTCGCCCCTTCCCTTCCCCTGCCTCCTAAACCCTTCCTGTCTCTTCACCCTTCTCCCATTCCCTGCCCTTGCCTCCTCCCTTTCATCTCTCCCTCCTTCGTCCCTCTTCACCCTTCCCCTCGCCCCTTCCCTTCCCCTGCCGCCCTGCCTCGCCGCTACCCCTCCAGCAGGCCGCTAAACCCATTGAATATTAAAACCCGTCAATGCGGTAGGAAAATGCTACTGATTCCCGCGAGGAAACTTTAACAAACAAAGTTTCAGAACAAGAAGGGAGGTTTTAAAAACCTTTTTCGGTTTTTATTGCACAAACTAAAAAAAAAAAAGAGAGAGAAAAAGAAAAATAAGAGTAGGTGCTCAGAGCCGTTCTCTCCCCCACGGGAGGGGAAACTTGTGGAAACACGGACTATAAAACACACACGTAAATATTGCAGGCCGTGAAGTAATTACGAGACATAACGACCGGCGCTTCCTCTTATCCGAACTACCTCCTCCGTGAATAATTATTAATGACAAATGTATAAGGGAGTGAGGGTCCTCCGGGAGCGCAACCAACTTGCATTCTCAACATGGGCGTGAGGAAATTCAGGTGCCTTTTTCTTCCTTCTTTTCTTCCTCTTTTTTCCCCCTCCTAAAGCCTTATCGTGGGGGGGATATCTCATTAAACTTTTCCCTGATTTCCTCTCCGTCTTCGCTAGGACTGCGAGAGGGAAAAAAAAGAAAGAAAGAGAGAGAGAGCGAGCGAGAGAGAGAGAAAAAAAATAATATATATACATATAACCATAATCTCGCGCTTCTATGAAACATATTTATTTCTGAAGGCGCGTGGCAGATCTATTCCTGATTTGATTTCATATGTAAAGATTTTTGTAGCATATTTATTTCCCTGGCGTTCTTGTCGTCATATTTTGCGATAAAAGCGACAGCGCAGTATTTGCATAACAACGTTACGACAATGCTCGCGACAAGTCGGTAAAATAATGCGAATGAAGGGGAGTATTAGAAATACCTAAGCCAACCCCGCCCGTTGAATTACTCGGCCTCACGACTGGTGATCAAAGATATACCGACATGGGGGGAATGGGGGGATAAGGGGGGCGAATGGGGGAATAATGGGGGGGGAATGGGGGATAAGGGAGAGGGGGGCGAATGGGGGATAAGGGAGAGGGGGCGAATGGGTGAATAAGGGAGAGGGGGCGAATGGGGGAATAAAGGAGAGGAGGGAGAATGGGGGTATGAGGGAGAGGGAGGAGAATGGGAATAAGGGAGAGGGGGGAGAATGGGGGATAAGGGAGAGGGGGAGAATGGGGGGATAAGGAGAATGGGGGAATAAGGGAAAGGGGGAGAATGGGGGATACGGGAGAGGGGGAGAATGGGGGGATAAGGGAGAGGGGGCGAATGGGGGAATAAGGGAAAGGGGGAGAATGGGGGATAAGGGAGAGGGGGGATAAGGGGAATAAGGGAGAGGAGGGAGAATGATGGGATAAGGGAGAGGAGGGAGAATGGGGGAATAAGGGAGAGGAGGGAGAGGGGGAGAATGGGGGATAAGGAGAGGAGGGAGAGGGGGGAGAATGGGGGATAAGGGAGGGGGGGCGAATGGGGGAATAAGGGAGAGGAGGGAGAATGGGGAATAAGGGAGGGGGGGAGAATGGGGGATAAGGGAAGGAGGGAGAATGGGGGAATAAGGGAAAGGGGGAGAATGGGGGATAAGGGAGAGGGGGAGAATGGGGGGATAAGGGGAATAAGGGAGAGGAGGGAGAATGGGGGGATAAGGGAGAGGGGGCGAATGGGGAATAAGGGAGAGGGGGCGAATGGGGGGAATAAAGGAGAGGAGGGAGAATGGGGGGATAAGGGAGAGGGGGAGAATGGGGGATAAGGGAGAGGGGGGAGAATGGGGGATAAGGGAGAGGGGGCAGAATGGGGGATAAGGGAGAAGGGGCGAATGAGGGATAAGGGAGAGGGGGGAGAATGGGGGGATAAGGGAAGAGGAAGGAATGAGGGAGAAGTAGGGGGTCAAGGGTAAATGAAGGGAAAGATGGAAGGGAGGGAAAGGACAGAATGAGAGGATGTGGGAGAAGGAGAGGACGACAGAAAAGGGGGCTGGGGAGCGAATGAGGGAAAGGAAAGAGGGGAATGTAAAGAACGAGGGGAATGAATAAGGGGAGGACGAAGAGAGAAGACCGAAACAGAGAGGGAGAGGGCCGAAGCGAATGTGGGGGTTGGGGGAAATAGAAGAAACAGAAGCAAAGGAGAGGCTATGGGGGAGAGAGGCTGGGGAGGGGAGGGGTGAAGCGAATGAAGGGAAACGAAGAGAGGGGAGCGAATGAGAGGATAGGGGAGGGGAGCCACCGAGTGGAAAGCTGAGAGGGGAGAGAGAGGGAGAGGGAAGTTGGAAGGGGGGCTGTGGCCGACGGAGGAATGTTCCAGAGCAGCGAAGGGGCAGACTGTGAAATGGGAATTGAAGGGGAGGGGGAGAAGGGGGGGGGAGAGAGAGAGGAGGAGAGGAGCCCGACATAGGGGAAGTAAGACAAATTACAGAGTTCAATGTCGACGAAATGAATGAACGGAAGACCCAACATTCCGTCAGCGCGGAGCGAGCGACAGCGGACAGGGAAGCGAAACCACAGACGTCCCAAAACGCCAAAGAAACCCATCACAGAGTTTTAAAAAAAGGTGTCGAGAACCGAATATGAAGAACATACGCGTTAAATAAGAGATCCGACATTTTCGAAAGCAAAGAGCAAGACAAAGGGTCAACACACGCGAGTTCGAATAAAGTCCAAGTGGTACGGAATGAAGACGGAGCGTGGAGAGGGGAGATGGAGGAAGTGGAGAAAAGGGGGCACAGAGAGAGATTGAGGATGAGAGGGAAAGGGAAAGAGAAACAGAGAGATAAAGGAAAATGATGAGGATGGGTAAGAGGGAGAGGGAGAGCAAGAAAGAGAGAGAGAGAGATAGAGAGAGAGATAGATAGATAGATAGATAGATAGAGAGAGAGAGAGAGAGAGAGAGAGAGAGAGAGAGAGAGAGGAGAATGAAAGAGATGATGTTCCTCATTATATATTGCTTAAGTATACTTTACTACTAATGAGTTCCTCAGCGCGCGCATGTACGCGTGTGTGTTTGTGTGTGTATGTGTCTGTGTGCACGAGGAGACGTACCGTATTTGTATGTGGTTTCTCTCTAATGGATGTAGTAAGATGCAAGTCATGATATGTATATAACGTATATGAATGAGTAAATAAATCAACAAAAATTACAGAAATATAAACGGGGGTTTGTATAACTTGTATTTTACTGTATAAATAGAGATAGATAGATAAATCTACATAGATATTGACAGAATGATGGATACATACTTGCATGCATACATACACACACACACACATAAGTACAAATTATAAGTGTACTCAATCATTCCCAAATACAATTACAAAGTAAGTGATGGAATTACAAATTAATAAACCATTCACAGAGAGGACGACGAGGCACCGTGCCCCGACCAGTGCCTCGTCTCAGAACACAGGGAGGGCGAACAGAGCCACGCCCCCTTCCCCCCCGCCCCCCGCCCCCCACTTCTCCTGGCACTCCCGATACAACCGCGGGGGGGGGGGGGAGGGGGAAGGAACCGTAACATATGTGCCTCGTTCGTATCATACACCTAAAAATCAACCGAATCATCCGCGCCGGAATACAGATAAGGTAATTTTTCTCGTATCGCTAAATGATGCCCGGGTAACGCGGTTATGATGCCTTCCTCCCCTGGACCGCGGCCAGCCTGGTCCACTCCACGCCCAGAGTAGAGAATAATACTCCGCCACAGGGACTCTTCCACCACCTCCTCCCCCCCCCCCTCTTCACTCACTCCCCCCCCCACCACCACCACGCCCGCACGCCCAAAGGCAAGGCGATCTCTCCACGAATATCCCTTATCAAGACGTGCCTCTAAAGACCTCCCGGCGGACTCCATCGTCGCGGATGAGCCGTGTGTGTGTGTGTGTGTGTGTGTGTGTGTGTGTGTGTGTGTGTGTGTGTGTGTGTGTGTGTGTGTGTGTGTGTGTGTGTGTGTGTGTGTGTGTGTGTGTGTGTGTGTGTGTGTGTGTGTGTGTGTGTGTGTGTGTGTGCACGCGCGGGTGTGGGCGTGTGTTTTCGGGCCTACAAGCAAGACAAAAAAGACTTAAAAAACAAAGCTCCATAAAATACGAAGTAAAATATTTCGGAGTTCGTATGATACACGAAGCAGACAGTTTTACAGCGAGAATAAACCGAGCTCTCTCTCTCTCCCTCTCCCTTCTTCTCCTTCTCCCATTCCATCTCCCTCTCCCATTTCCTTTCCCTCTTCCATTTCCTCTCCCTCTCCCTTCTTCTCCTTCTCCCATTCCCTTTCCCTCTTCCATTCCCTTTCCCTCTTCTATTCCCTCTTCCATCTCCTTCTCCCTTTCCCCCTCCTCCCTCCCTCTCCCTCTCGAAAATATGTACAAACCACACTCGTAATGGGGAGCACAATCCAGAGCCACATTTTCAAGAGTAAACAAAGAGCGGCTTCATATCGCAGCAGCCGTATCCACACACGGGATATACACGTAGCATTCGCGTCGCCGAATAATTGTGCTTGATATAAACTTGATATAAACTGTCCTTTCTTCGAGAACGTTCGAGAGGCAGTCATCGGGTCTCCAAGACGTGCGCTGAATATACGACTGTCACTTAAGAATTGCTTTTGTTTCTTGTTAAGTAAGGGAGGTGAATGAAGGGGCATTTTAAGTCTGACGTACGTGAAAATGTCGCCTTTAAATAATTTTCTTTCTGAGATATTTTTCTCATAATTAAAAAGAAAAATAGAAAAATATAATAAAATATAGATGCAAATGAACATTCGAATGATAACCAAATAAGGAAGAAATATTAAAACCAAACCACGTCCTTGCCTAAAAAAACAATTTCTGAGAGTGGCCAATAAAAAAGCTACACAAATAAATACAATAATATCAATCAACGAAATATGAATACATCAACATACATGAATGAATAACAAATGGCCGCCTACATCTGCATAGTGCGTGCGCGTGCGTGCGTAATCTCCATAAGTAAAACAGAAAATAAGACAACTATAAATAATAAACATAACAATGGTCCACCTTCCCCTCCCCTCCCCCTCCCTTCCTCTCCCTCCCCCCTCCCCCTCCCGTTCTCTTGATACAGAGCACCCCTCCCCCTACCCCTACCCCCCTTGGACGAGTAAGACCGAGTTCTATTATTTCTATTACATTACCATAGCTACTCAGTTTTATGTGAATATTGCGTCAGATTCACGTATTTTTATGGCGGGCGCGAGGCGACAGTGTCCACGGGGGCGGCGCTCGCTAATGTGATCACCACGAGCTCGGCGCCGGACCTCCACCCTCAAGGATCACTCGGGCTCGCACACACGCACACACGCACAGAGGGACACAGACGCACACATACAGAGTCGAGGGTCCGGACACACGTATACGTATGATACAACTCACACGGGGACATACAGAGTTACATGTTCAAACGCACGCACACACGCACACGCACACGCACACGTACACACACACACACACACACACACACACACAGACACACACAAATACAAACACACACACGCACACAACACCAGAAAAAAAGAAACTAGAAACACATACATACTCCATTCCCATACCCCTCATACCTCCCCCCCCCCCGAAAAATACATAAAACAAAACTCTCTGGAATGTGTGCGCGCGTGTCATCATGTGAGTGCGTCTGTCTGTGTGTTCGCGTTTTGTCCTTTTCCAATGTCCAGCCTACCCCCCACCCCCCATCCCTATCCCCCCACCCCTATCCCCGGCACCCCCGTCCACATCCCCACTTAAATCAAACCCAGCCAATCCCACCCTCATATAACGACCACCCTCCTCCCGACCACCCCCGAAAACGACCACCGCAAAAAAACGACCACCCTCCTTCCGACCACCCTCCAACACCCACCCTCCGACAACGACCACCCTCCTTCCGACCACCCCTACAACAACCACCCTCCGACAACGACCACCGCAAAAAAAAACACGACCACCCTCCCTTCCGACCACCCATACAGCCACGAACCTCGGGATGGCCACCCTCCAACAACGACCGCCCTTAAAACGACCTTCCTCTCGCACGACCACCTCTACAACGACCAACCCTATAAAGACCACCCTCCTACATGACCACCCTTAAAAACGTGCCTCTCCCCACGCAACCCCTTGCAGGATTTATGCTGATGAGGAAAGAGAAACGGAGAGGAAAGAGAGGAAAGGGGGTGGTGGGAGGAATAGGAGGGGAGGGAAAGAGGAAACATGAGGAGGAGGAGGAGGAGGAGGAGGAGGAGAAGGAGGAAGAAGAGTAGGAGGAGGAGGAGAAGGAGAAAATAGAGGAGGAGGAGGAAGAGAAGAAGAATAGGAGGAGGAAGGGTAGAAGACTTAGAGAAGGAAGGGGAGGAAAAGGAAGAAGAAGAGTAAGAAAAGGAGGAAATATGACCCTCCGAACAGTATGAAGCAAAATAAAGTAAAATAAATGAATATATAAATAAAACAAAGAACTAGAGGGAGGAGATCAACATGCATAAGAAACGAAAGAAGCAAAGGAGAAAATAATAAAGGAGTAGAAGAGACCAAGAAGAACCAAATAAAACAGACCAGAGAAGAACAAGAAATAAATTGGGAGTAAAGAAAGCGAAGAACAAGAACAAAGGAAGCAGGGAGAAATAAAAACTAGACCAGGAAGAGGAGAAGCAGGAGGAGGAGGAAGAAGAAGAGGAAAAAGAGGAAGAAGAGGATTAAGAGAAGGAAGAAGAGGAGGAAGGAGGAGGAAGGAGGAATAGGGGAGGGCAAAAAACGTGCAGGAAGAAGAAGAAGAAGAAGAGGAGGAAGAAGAAGATGAAGAGGAAGAGGAGGAAGAAGATGAGGAAGAGGAAGAAGGAGGAATAGGGGAGGGCAAAAAACGTGCAGGAAGCTCCCCGTGACAAATTGAATGCATCGAAGGTGATGATTGAATTTCGCTTTATGGAGTACGGCGTCGCGGGGCCATTAGGACGTATGACTCCTTTTCGGACGGTGCCTACGGGGGGCGTGGAGGAGGGGGGAGGTACGGGATGAGGGCGTGGTGGAGGGGGGTAAGGGATGAGGGGGAGGGAGGATGGGGGGAATGAGGGGGTAAGGGAGGAGGGGCGAATGAGGGGTTAAGGGAGGAGGGGGAATGATGGGCTGAGGGAGGCGGGGTAATGGGGCGGGGGTGAGAGAGGAGGGGGGGGGGATGAGGGGAGGCAAGGGAGGAGGGGGAATGGAAATAGGAAGGGGTGAGGATGGGGATGGAAAAGGGGAGAAGGTGAGGAAATGGAGATGGAGGAGGAGGGGGGATGGTAGGGAATGAGAGAATGGAGGAGGGAGGATAAATAAGTGAAACGTGAAAGAAAGAAATAAACCATGGAAAGAAGAGGGGTGGCAGTGATAATGAGAGAAGAAAGAACATAAAAAAAGAAAAAAAAAAGAAAAGAGAGAATGAGGAGTTATAAAAAAAAATGAATAAAACGAGTGAAAAAATAAAGAGAAGAGAAGAGAAGAAAAGAAGAAAGAAAAAATAGAGATCAAGAGATGGTGAAGAGGGGAGATGGCGAGAGATGAGGGGAACCAGCGAGAGGAAGGGTAATGATGAGGGAAATGGCCGGATGAAGCAAGAACTAGAGGGAGGACACATAAGGGCGGAGAAGAAAATGGAGGAGGAGGAAGAGGGAGAACACGAAGGAGGGGAGATGAGGAGGTAGAGGAGGAGACATAGAGGGAAGTGCAGAGAAAAGGCGATAATGATGATGATGATACTTTTATATCATCACAAAATCAACCTTTGTTATTCATATCACTATCATTAAAACAATAAAAACCATGATACTGATAATAATGACAAAAATAATGACAAAAAAATCATTTCGGATAAAAAAGACAAGAAGAAAAAAACCAGGAGGGTTAGGGAGTGAAGAACTAAAAATAGAAAGATGACAAGGAGGATGAGAAAGAACAAAAGAGAGAAGGGGAGAGTGGGAGAGGACGGATGAGATGACAGATGGATGGGCGAGAGAGAGATAGAGAGAGGGGGAAGTGGGGAGGGAGGTGGGGAGGGGAGGAGAGAGAGAGGGAGAGAGAGGGAGAGGGAGGGAGAGAGAGAGAGAGAGAGAGAGAAGAGAGAGAGAGAGAGAGAGAGAGAGAGAGAGAGAGAGAGAGAGAGAGAGAGAGAGAGAGAGAGAGAGAGAGAGAGAAAGAAAGAAAGAAAGAGAGAGAGAAAGAAATGGAAAGAAAGAAAGAGAAAATAAAATCACAATAAGAGCAAGAATCAGCCTAAGGACCCTGGGGAGAACACAAATATAGAGGAAGGAGGCGGTAGGGGGAGGGGAGGGGAGAGAGAGAGAGGTGTAGGGGGTGGGGGTGGGAAGAATACATCAAACAGCGCATGTAAATCCGGCCTCACCATAAGAACGGACACTATATAACGACAGACAACATAAAGGATCTTGGACGCGACGCCTCACATCTCCCCGCTTGCTTGAATGAACACCATCTCATATATCACTTTTGCTTGACATGTATTTACATATTAACGCCTCTGCTCCATGGGCGGCACGTACATACCCTATTCATACGCCATATCTTGAAATAGCCTGAGTGTCCGTCAAAATTACAGGCCTGGAAGCACACCGTACGCGCAGCCATGTACGGACTCACGGGCGAACACACAGACCGAACGCTGGGTCAAGGGAGATGTACCCAATGGTCAGGCTCCTCTCTCTGGTCTCTTGGCTCTCTCTCTTTCTCTTTCTTTCCCTCTTTCGGTCATTTTCTCTCTCTCTTTCTTCTTCCTCTCCTATCCTTCTCTCCTTCTCCTTTTCTCCCCCTCTCTTTCCCTTCCGTGTTTTTTCTCTCTCTTTTACTTTCGTTTTTTTTTATTCCTAATCTCTTTTTCTCCCATCCTTCTCCCTCTCTCCCACTCTTTCTTCCTCCCTCCTCCCTTTTCTCGTCCCTACTCCCTTCACCACTTTGTCTCCCTTCCGTGTTTCTTTTTTTTATCTCTCTCTCACTTCCGTTTCCTTTTTTCCCATTCTCTTCCTCTGCCCATTCCACCATGTCATTACGCACACGCTGCTTCCTCCCCTACGGACACATACACATACACACATTCTTCCTCGGATACATAAAAAGAGGAGTCCCTCTCTACATAATCTATGGCATGTACTCTATGTTGCATAAATAAAGGCCTGCTGTTTCTCTGCTTCGAATAAACCTACATATGTTGTCTAGTTCCCAGCACAAATGAAAGCAAACGGCAGCTTCCCCTTTATAAGTGGAAAAAAAATAATTAAGAAAAAAAATAATAATGGCAGCTCTCCCTCGGCCAACACGTAAACAAACAAGACAGAATATTCATCACAAACACAAACTCTATCAGCAATAAGCTTCTTGACCCCATACTTTGTGTAGGCCTATCCCTCCTCCGGCCAAATAGGCCTACCCAAATTAACGCCGGGATAAAATCGAACAGACCATACTAATTCTACTGTTATGGCAATTACGAAGCCGAATCAGGGTTAATAATTAAGGATAAAAGTAATTTTCCGTGATTATGATCTACATATTAATAAAAATAACAGTACGATAACTGTTGATGAAACTATAAATTCGTAATATTTTCTCAGAAGTTTCTTCTGGAAAATTCATTGTCTTGCATCTTTTATGAAGTTTATCTGGATTGATTTTAAATATTAAAAACCTCCTTAAACTGTTCTTGTTTGACTTCTCATCGAGATGAAATAGAGAAAGACTATATAAATAACAGGAAAAAATAATAATCTGGACAAGGCATACACTTCTATATTCCGTTCTTTGTAAATGTTTAAATGGTTCCAATATATCATTCAAAGCAATTCAAAAAAAAAAAAAAAGAAAAAAAAATGGAGAGAGGGGGAAACATATAAAAGAGAAAAGGACATCACAGTCTTTTTATCTTAGGCTGCAAAAAAGATTACCTTCTACAAGTAAACTCTCAGGGCTGGAAACGCCACATTTCCCTTTAGGCCGACGAGGGAAACGGCATGTGTTCCACCCCCACCCCCCCCTCCCTCCTCCCTCCTCTCATCCCACTATCTCTCCCACCCCTACTCTTCCCCCCGTCCCACTATCTGCCCCCACCTCCCTCCCTCCCGTCCCACTATCTGCCCCACCTCCCTCCCTCCCGTCCCACAATCTTACCCTCCCCTCCTACCCCCTGTCCGACTATCTGCTCCCGCCCCCTCCCTCCCCCGTCCCACTATCTAACCCCTCCCCCACCCCCGGTCCCTCGAAGTACCACATTATTATTACCATCTCCCCTTCCCCTCCCCTCCCCCTCCCCTCCTATTTTCTGTGCCTTTTGTTTGATGTTTAGGCTTTTAAAAAGAGGGCCCACCGACTGGGATTTCCATCGAAAATATCCAGATAATCTCTTTGTCATTTGCCAGCCGCCCATTTGTTTAAACGTATTCGACTAATGCTCTATTTTTTTTTCGGTCAAGGGGATAGTTTAGCGTTCGTCCGGCGCTCGGTTGACGGCGTGTCGATTCGCGTGCTGTGACTGTTCTCTAATGAGTCCCTATCCGTCATTCCCGGCCAGTGTGCGCTCAGTACGGAGAGCGCCGGAGTACTGGGGGGGAGGGGGGGGGAGGGGGGCTTCCGATGGCCAGTGTGCGCTCAGTACGGAGAGCGCCGGAGTACTGGGGGAGGGGGGAGGGGGGAGGGGGCTTCCGATGGCTGCAGCGTGCGCTCAGTACGGAGAGCGCCGGGTACTGGGGGGAGGGGGAGGGGAAACTTTCCGATGGCCAGTGTGCGCTCAGTACGGAGAGCGCCGGAGTACTGGGGGGAGGGGGGAGGGGGCTTCCGATGGCCAGTGTGCGCTCAGTACGGAGAGCGCCGGAGTACTGGGGGGAGGGGGGGAGGGGGAGGGGGCTTCCGATGGCCAGTGTGCGCTCAGTACGGAGAGCGCCGGAGTACTGGGGGAGGGGGGAGGGGGGGGGAGGGGGCTTCCGATGGCCAGTGTGCGCTCAGTACGGAGAGCGCCGGAGTACTGGGGGGGAGGGGGGCTTCCGATGGCCAGTGTGCGCTCAGTACGGAGAGCGCCGGAGTACTGGGGGGAGGGGGGGAGGGGGCTTCCGATGGCCGGTGCGCTCAGTACGGAGAGCGCCGGAGTACGGGGGAGGGGGGAGGGGGCTTCCGATGGCCAGTGTGCGCTCAGTACGGAGAGCTCCGGGTACTGGGGGGAGGGGGGAGGGGGCTTCCGATGGCCAGTGTGCGCTCAGTACGGAGAGCGCCGGGTACTGGGGGAGGGGGGAGGGGGCTTCCGATGGCCAGTGTGCGCTCAGTACGGAGAGGCGCGCCGGAGTACTGGGGGGAGGGGGAGGGGGGCTTCCGATGGCCAGTGTGCGCTCAGTACGGAGAGCGCCGGAGTACTGGGGGGAAGGGGGGCTTCCGATGGCCAGTGTGCGCTCAGTACGGAGAGCGCCGGAGTACTGGGGGGGAGGGGTGGGGGTGGGGGGGCTTCCGATGGCCAAGGGAGCCAAAAGAAAAAAGCAAGGGATAGATAAAAAAAATGACAATAGATCAATAATGGAGCAAGTGAATAAGGCAAACCGATACCAAATCGGATGAGAATATAATCGTCTTGTGTCCGCATAAAGTCCGAGGACGTCTCCCTGTCCTGTCCGGCCGAGCGGCTCACCCAGCCCTCCGAAGACGACTTTCCCTTTTCTTTGTCTTTTTTTCCCGAAACGAATATTAAGTCGTATTTGCCGAGCGGTGTGTGGGCGTGTTCGGACGCGTATCCGGATCGCAGGGTGGGGATGCGGGTGGGTGGGAGGCGAGAGAGGGAGAGGAAGAGAGAGGGAGAGGAAGAGAGAGGGAGAGAGGGAGAGAGAGAGAGAGGGAGAGGGAGAGGGAGAGGGAGAGGGAGGCAGGGAGAGGGAGGGAGAGGGGAGAGGGAGAGGGAGAGGGAGGGAGAGAGAGAGAGAGAGAGAGAGAGAGGGAGGGAGAGAGAGAGAGAGAGAGAGAGAGAGAGAGAGAGAGAGAGAGAGAGAGAGAGAGAGAGAGAGAGAGAGACAGAGAGCGAGAGAGCGCCCGGGCGGTGGCACTCGCGGGCGGCGCGGGTGTGAGCGATGGCGTTTGAGTGACAGACCCTCCCGGGCGAGAATAAAGCATCGTTTCCGCCCCGGTAACTGTACGAGAAAGCAGACGCCCGACGTTCTCCTCGGAAATAGACGCGGCGCGATGTTAAGTTGTTATGGGAGCGCATGGGAATGGCGGGAATGAATCACGGACCTCGCCGGCGTCCTGCTCCGAGGCTTCGGGGAGGTCCTCTCGCCGGCCGCCCGAGTGCAACGCCCTTCCCATCCCAAGTGTTTACTCCAGGCAGCCCGTAAAGCTTACTCTTCGCCCTAAAGTCTAGGCGCGATGGGACCTAATGGCACGAAGCGAAAGCAGGCCGGGACGATACACTCTGATAACCCTACGAAACACTGTGACTCGCGGGTGACAGCGGCCATAAATGATAAAACAGTTGAGCCCTTGTCTCTGCCGGACTCGCGCTGTCCCTTGTAGCCCCGACAACCCTGACCGCCCGGCCTGTCCTCCAGTCCGAGCCCTCCGAAAGCTCTCCGAGTTTAAAAATATATTTTCCTCCGTTTTATTCACAGTCGCATGCACCTTTCCAAACCATCATCTATACCCCGAACCCACTCCCGTTTTTACTCAATCTTCCAGTCACCTCTCCCTCGGCCTCCCCTCTCCCACGCCCCCCTCCAGCCCGCCCACGGCCTCCACTCGCGCTTCCCTCCCCAGCCCATTCACGCGGCCCCCTATCTCTTTCACACACACACCTACAGAGTTGCTTGAACACGGGTTTCAACTCGCCTCTTACTTCCCTCCCTCCGCAGCGCCCCCGGACGCCCACGGACTGAACGATCCGCCGCCCTCCGCCCGGCCCACCTTAGGCCTCACCCGTCCCCCTCGCCGCCCACCCACATTACCCTCCATCAACACCTTTATCACCCTCCGCCATCGCCCAGATCCTCCTCCA
>NC_091558.1:5755892-5758392 GCF_042767895.1 Penaeus vannamei
GGCGGTGACGGTATCTCTCGGGCTCGCGCGAGGAGGCTCTTCATTTAGTATGTCAAGGAGATGTTCTCCCCTCGGCGCCCTTCCCCCCCCTCCCCTCCTCTCCCCTCTTCCCCCCCTCCCCCCCGAGCTCTTGTTGCACCCCCTCCCCTCCTCTCCATCGCCGTCCTCTCCTCCTCCCCTCTATCCTCTCTTTTTACTTTTTTCTTCTTCTTTCCTCTCGTAACTTTTATTTCCTTAATTCTATCCATCTTACCCTTCTTTCTTTTTTCTTCTTCCCGCTCTTCCTCTCTCTTCATCCCCCTTATCCTCTCATCTCTCCTCTCCTGACTTCCTATCTTCTCTCCCCTTCGTTTCCCTCTTCTCCCCTCGTATCCCCTCCTATTCGCTCTCGCCTCTCCCCTTCCCCACTTCCCCTCTCCTCTCCCTTCCCCCTCTCATCTCCCATTCCCACCCATCCTCTTCCCCTCCTTTCCCTTCCCCTCCACTCCCTCCTTCCCCTCCTTTCCCCTTCCTTCCCCTCCTTCCGCCTCATCTCCGACTCGAGAAGGCCAGCTGGATCAGGCCGTCGAGGAGGGCGTCACGGCTTCGGCTGAGGGCGGCCGAGGAACCAGCCGTGGGGCGGGGGACACTCGAGGACTCCGGAAGGCGGCGGCGGCGGTGGTGGTGATGCTGGTGGTGATGGTAATGGTTTGTATATGTGTGTGTGTGTGTGTGTGTGTGTGTGTGTGTGTGTGTGTGTGTGTGTGTGTGTGTGTGTGTGTGTGTGTGTGTGTGTGTGTGTGTGTGTGTGTGAGTGAATGAGTGTGTGCGTGTGATTAATCGATGAATATAATCATTACACATAAGGCCACAGTGCACACCCAACGCAGCCACAGCTTCCACAACTCCCCTCTTATGAAGCGGACGCAAGGGGGGATGGGATGGGGTGGGGGGCACTAAGCTCACCTCATCCCTCGCCGCTAAAGATAACCTGATCAGTATATATCCTGTTGTCTTAAGACATGCTGCACTATAGCAAATCCATTAGGGGGTGTCTTGTAGCCCCCCTTCTTATCCCGCCCTCCCTGCCCTCCCTCGTCCCTGGCCCCCCACCCTCCCTAGCCTCTCGCAGCCCCCCCTTCTCTCCCCTCTCCTCTTCTTCCCCTCCATCTCCCTCTCCCTCTTGTTCCCCTCCCTCTCCCCTCTCCTCTACCCCCACCCTCTCCCCTCTCCTCTTTCCCCCCACCCTCTCCCCTCTCCTTTTCCTCCCCTCCCTCTCATCTTCCTCCCCACCCTCTCATCTTCCTCCCCACCCTCTCCCCTCTCCTCATCTTACCCCCTCCCTCCCCCCCTCCCCTCTCCCCTCCTCTCCTCCTTCTAATCCTCCGTGAACACTGCCTCGAGTCCCACTCTTTTATGAGGCGAGAGCGCGCGCGGAGGAGAGTGGCGCAAAGACCTTGTAAAAACGTCTTAGGAGGAGGGACCGCCTGCGTGAATCATCCTTCGGCGCGGCAACAGCTCCTCCGCCGAACGCATCCATAAACAAAGAAGATCAAATTCGACGAGCCAGGGAAAGGGGGGGGGGGGGAAGGGAGGTAAAAGGTGTTCGGAATCTACTGAAAAAAATCGATCGAAATGTCCACGGAATTCTCCTTCGTAGGATGTTTTCCTTCCTATCCTCTAATCTAAGAACAAGGTAACAGGGAATGGAAGGTAAAGGTGTCCTGAATCAACTAAAAAATCTAATAAAAAAAAGAAAATCGAAAGGAAGGTAAAGGTGTTCTGATTCTACTGAAAAAAAAAATCGACTGAAATGCCCACGGAAATCTCCTTCATAGGATGTCCTCTTTCCTATCCTATAATCAAAGAACAAGATAACGGGGAAAGGAAGATAAAAGTGTTCTGAATCAACTAAAAAATACTAATAAAAAAAAGAGAAAATCGAAAGGAAGGTAAAGGTGTTCTGAGAATCTACAAAAAACAACAACAACAACAACAACAAAACAACCTCGATCGACATGTCCACGTAAGTCTCCTTCACAGGACGTCCTCCTTCCTATCCTATAACCTAGACCACTGATCCTACAACCGAAGAAGAAATCAAAATACGAAATCAACGCGAATAAAACGCGCACGTAGATTCTAAAAAAAAAACAAAATTAAATAAAAAAATAAAAAAAAGACAATAATTATTATCTCCCGAAAAGACGCGTTCTAATATCTGAATCCCAAACTTTGATATTAAAGTTTTACATCTTATCCCCCCCCCCGCCTCCACCCCCCTCCAACCCCCCCCCCTTCTCCCCTTTTTACCCCATCGCCAAACTCTCAAAAGTTTCTCTAAGGTTTAAAGAATCTATTAAAAGATAATATTCAAAGGACTCCAGTACACACACTTTAATATCAATTAATACCTTCATATTATTTCGTACTCCAGCTGTCTCGGTTCGCTATTCCCTGTTCTTTTTTTTTAATCAGAGGGAAAAGTACACCCTGATGACGTCTAAATATTTAAGAACAT
>NC_091558.1:5765892-5773392 GCF_042767895.1 Penaeus vannamei
GGAGGCCTAGCGAGTCCGGACTTGGCACAGGCACGGCCGAGGAGGTTTAATATGTCGGGCGAAGCAGGCAGCGTGTAGACGTTGGATGCGTAGCGACATACTGGGTTAAAGAGGAACATTCTCGTCCTCCTGATGCTGCTGGAGGTCGTGGCGGCGGTGGTGGTGGTGGAGGTGGAGGGGGTGTTTGTGGGGGTGGTGGTGAAGGTGGAGGTAGTGGTGGTGGAGGAGGTGGTGGTGGAAGTGTTGTTAGTGTTGTTGTTGGTGGTGGTGGTTGTGCAGTGGCGCTGGGATTTAGGTCTTATGGTGAGGGAGGAGGCGATAGTTTGTGTGGGAGATGAGGTCTTTTTAATCCTGGTCTACTTATTCATTTATTCATTTATTTACCTATCTTTATTTCTTTGCAAAATGACGAGTGCCGTTGGAAGCTGTCCAAGTTGTGTTTAAATGTGTCGTATTAACTTCGCGGTCTGTCTGGTAGAGGCACGCGCGTTGTACTTCACATTAACAGCTACAACTTTCTCCTTTCTCTCTTTTTTTCTAAAATATTCTTCACTTTAATTCTCGTCCTTTCTTCTTTTCTCCTTTCGTCTCTCTTTCTTCGCACGGAATACCTTCTTCCTCCTCCTTTTCTAGTTTTTCGTTTCGGTTTCTGTCCGCTTCTCTTTCTCTCCTTCAGCCTCATCCTCTTTCACTTTATCTCTCTCTCCTTCCTAACTCTCTCTCTCTTTCAATCTCTCTCTCTCACTCCATCCCTCTCTCCTCCCTTAACCCCTCACTCTCATTCAACCTCCCTCTCTCATTCCATCTCTATTCTTCTTCCTTAACCCCTCACTCTCTCCTCCCATCTCCTTCGTTCCTTCCCTCCTCCTCCCCTCCTTTCTTCCTTTCCTACGCGCCTCCTTCTCGCGACGGAGATCCCTAGCATCCTCGAAGGCGGAGAAGGAGGCGGAGAAAGAAGAGAGGGAGGCAGAGAGGGAGGCGGAGAAGGAGAGGGAGGCGGAGAATGAGAAGGGGAGGGAGGCGGAGAAGAAAGAGAGGGAGGCGGAGAAGGAGGCGGAGAAGGAGGCGGAGAAGGAAGAGAGGGAAGCGGAGAAGGAGGAGAGACTGAGAAGGAGAAGGAGGAGAGACTGAGACGGAGAAGGAGGCGGAGAAGAAAGAGAGGGAGGCGGAGAAGGAGGAGGAGAAGGAGGCGGAGAGGGAGAAGGAGAGGCAAGACTTAAACTTTTGCGCCCGAGATTATGGGGTGCGGCTGCGAGATGTTGACTCAGGCGCGCAATTTATTAAAATTATGCACTTCCTCAATATGCCAAAATCTACGCGATTTCCTCCTTTTTTCCCTCCAGATTTTTTTCTTTCTCTCTTTACGAATACTCCTTACTTTGTGTGTGTTTGCTTGTGTGTTTGTTTGTTTGTTTGTTTGTTTGTTTGTTTGTTTGTTTGTTTGTGTGTGTGTGTGTGTGAGAGAGAGAGAGAGAAAGAGAGAGAGAGAGAGAGAGAGAGAAAGAGAGAGAGAGAGAGAGAGAGAGAGAGAGAGAGAGAGAGAGAGAGAGAGAGAGAGAGAGAGTGAGTGAGTGAGTGAGTGAGTGAGTGAGTGAGTGAGTGAGTGAGTGAGTGAGTGAGTGAGTGAGTGAGTGAGTGCGTGTGCGTGCGTGTGCAGAAGGACCGCGAAGGCCCCGACGCCCCGAAGCCCACCCCAGCCTCCGCCCCCGACAACGCTGCAACCTCCCATCCGTCAATGGGCTGCCTCCTGAGCGACCCGCCGACGCCTCCTGCTCCGCCTCACCCCCCCCCCCCTTCTGGAGCGACCCCGTCCATAAGGATGCATTAGTTAATCAAACTTCTCATCTTTAACTTTTTCTAAACGATGGACGGCGGGGTCGGGACCGGGGGAGGGAGGAGGGGAGGGAGGAGAGGGAGGGAGGGAGGGAGGAATGGGGAGGGAAGAGGGGAGGGAGGGAGGGGAGGGATGGGGAGGGAGGGAGGAATGGGGAGGGAGGGAGGGAGGGAGGGGGAGGGATGGGGGAGGGAGGGAGGGAGGAATGGGGAGGGAGGAGAGGGAGGGATGGGGAGGATTGGAATGGGGTGAAAGGGGAGAGGAGACGAGTTGAAGGGAGAAAGAGCAGGAGGAGGGGGGGGGGGAAGGATTAAGAAGCAAAGAGGAAGGGAGAGGGATAACCAAACCATAAATTTCGCCATTATTTTCACCAACGTCATCATCGCTGGCCGCCCGTCTTCCCTCTTTCTTGCCACAGTGACCATTAACTTCCCTTTCTTCTCTCCAATGAAGACGAAGAATTAAAGGCGATTAAGAGAGAATAGGGAGATGGGAAAGAAAGAAAGAAAGCGATAGAAAAGGAAGAAAGTGCGAGATTAAGTACGCCGGTAAAAAAAAAGCGAAAGGGAATAGGGGGGAAGGGGATAATACGAACCACGAAAGAAGGAGAGGGAGAAGGAGGCCCAAGAGGATATGAGAGAAAGGAATAAACAGAAGAAGAAAAGAAGGAGAAGAAGAAGGCCTAGGAAGAAGTAGAATAAAGAAACAAATAGGAGAAGGTCCAAGAAGATAATAAGAGGTAAAAAAAGGAAGAAAAGAAGTAACAGGATAAGAAGAAACAATATAAACAAACAAACCCGAAATACCAAAATCAAAAAGCCAAAGCCGAAACGACAGAAATACGAAGACGAGAGAGAGAGAGAGAGAGAGAAAGAGAGAGAAAGAAGCCAAAAAGAAACGCACAGAAGCGAGAGGGAAATAAAACGAAGAGAGACAAGGAACAAAAAGAGATAAAGAAGAAGGAGTGAAGGAGTTGAAGTGAAATGGATGCCTCAACAAGCCAAGGAAGGGGCGGAGCGTGACGGGAAGTGAGAAAAGGGGAGGGGAGGGGAGGGGGAGAGAGAGGAGGCGGAGGAGGAAGGGGGGTGAAATATCTATTCAGAAGGTGGGTGGGGGTATGGGGAGGGAGATTAAGGAGGAGGAGGAAAGAAGAAGAAGAAGGAGGAGAAAGAAGACGTGGGAGGGAAAAGGAGAGAGAAAGAAAAAGAAGAAAAGGAGAAAGAAAAAGATGAGTAGGATGAGGAGGTACGAGGAGAAGAAAAAAGAAAAAGAAGAGAAGGAGGAGGAACAAGAAAGAGGGGTGGAGGAGGAAGAGGACGAGAAGGAGGAGGAAGACGAAGAGGAAGAGGAGGAGGAGGAAGAACAAAAAAAAAAAAAAAGAGAAAGAGGGGTGGAACAGGAGGATAAGCCACACGATGAATAATGAGAAATAAAACGGGAAGGGAGAGCAGCAGGCCGAGGTGGAGGAGGAGGAGGGAGATTTGAAAACAGGGGGCTAGAGATAGGAGGGGTAGAGGGAAGAGGGGGGACGGAGGGGGGGGGGTAATCAAATTAGAGTGAAAGCCCAAAACCGCTGAGTAAAGACCCGGAAGCCACGAAAATCCCGGGGATCAGCCCTAAAACCCGGGCTTGGGACAAAACTTTGAAATCTACTCCGGGGCGATGAGGAGGTGGGAAAGGGGCCGTTTGATATGCCATTATATTCCCGGGGGCGATCGAGTGCGGAATCAATCACGGCGAATTTACTGTCTTCTCTATTTCTTTTTCCGATTTTAAATGTTCTGAGGAGGAGAGGGGGAGGGGGAATGGGGGGAAGGGGGAGGGGGGTCGTTTGTTCTTGTTTTGTTTTGGTTTTATTTTGTTTCAATATGTCGATATTTATTTATACTTTATTTTGTTTCTTGAAAACAAAATAAATAAAAGAGCGTAAAAAGTAGATAATAATAATATACACAGAGTACAATTTTTCTAAAAAAAAATCCAAAAAGCCTCCTCCCTAAAACAAACAAACAAGCAAATACAAAAAAAACAAGATCCCTCTCCTTCCTCCACCACAAAACATCAATAACAATAATAACAACAACAACAATAACAAAACAAAGTAAAAAAAAAAAAAAGTCTTGCGTCGCATCGGTTATGAACCCCCCACCCCCACCCACACCCCACCCACACCCAACATCCCACCCCCCACCCCCCAAAGCCCGTAGCCTTGAAGCACCCCGAACCCCAAGACTTTTAGTAACTATCACAAACCTCACAGATCCGGGTTGACAATTAATTTCAAAAACTTCCGACTCATGACTTTAATCCGCGTCGTAAAACTCGCAACACCGTCGTAAATATGAGATAATTTTTATACAACTCTTACCCCGCGACTTTAAGGCGTACAATAAAACCATCTTGCTGTTACATAATTAAAGTTTATATTCTTAAATATCCGCCCCCGGTGACACGAACCTCGGCCAACAGGGGGGGAGGGGGGGAGGGGGAGGGATATTTGGGGGGGGAAATCGCGTCCCATTCTGACCATAACGCAAACTATTTCTTTCCTTTTCTAGTTTAGTTTACTGATATTTTTTATTTTTTCTTTTTTTTTTGTCTTGACTAACAATTACTACTGTGCGTGTGTGATTGTGGGTGCATTCGTGCTTGCATGCGTGTTTTATTTTCTTTTTTCTTCTTCTTGATCCTTATTTCATTGCGTGTGTGCGTGTGTGCGTGTGTGCGTATGTGTGTGTGTGTAAATGTGTGTGTGTATATGTGTGTGTATATGTGTGTGTGTGTGTGTGTGTGTGTGTGTGTGTGTGTGTGTGTGTGTGTGTGTGTGTGTGTGTGTGTGTGTGTGTGTGTGTGTGTGTGTGTGTAGGTGTAGGTGTGTGTGTGAGTGTGAGTGTGAGTGTGAGTGTGAGTGTGAGTGCGAGTGCGAGTGCGAGTGCGAGTGCGAGTGCGAGTGCGAGTGTGAGTGTGAGTGTGAGTGTGAGTGTGTGTGTGAGTGTGTGTGCGTGTGCTTCTGTGTGCAAGCGCGTGCATGCGTGCAAAAGCGCGTATTGCTGGCTGCGTGTCCGCGTGCGATTAGAAAGCGACGTGTTGGAACGGCAGGTCCGGCCGGGAGGAGTCCAGCCAACGGCGAGAATTTATGCCGGTGCGTAAACATGCGCAAGCACGTGTGGGAGAGCGAGCGTACGCTAGTAAACACACGTGCGTGACCCCCGCATAGGTTTGCGTGTCCGCGTTCCCGGTGAGAGTAGCGGCCGCGCCACATGGACGACATATGGCGGTGGCGTTGCGGGCTCAGCAGATGAAAGCTCATGAGGTATGAAGGACGGCGGCCAGGCACTCGTCCAGATTAAAGCCGATGGAGCTCCTGCAGGAGGCCCCCTCGAGGGCCGGCGCCACGCACGTGCGGGGAGCCGTGTGTAGGGGACTGTGTTTGTTTTTTGTTTGTTTCCCCATGTGTGCGTGTGTGTGTGTGTGTGTGTGTGTGTGTGTGTGTGTGTGTGTGTGTGTGTGTGTGTGTGTGTGTGTGTGTGTGTGTGTGTGTGTGTGTGTGTGTGTGTGTGTGTGTGTGTACGTGTATGTTCGTGTGTACGTGTATGTTCGTGTGTACGTGTATGTTCGTGTGCGCGTGTGTGTGTTTGTACGTATGTGTACATGTGTGTGTTTGTACGTATGTGTACATGTGTGTGTCAGGGCCCTACACTTGTGACGCCACGTACAGCCTCTCCACTCCGAGCGAAAGACTTTGAGAACAGTCGCCATAACCTCGATAAGAAATGGGCAAAGCAAGGACACCCTGTTAGTACCTCCCGCCGGGCCAGCGACCGGGCGGCCCGCTCTTCCCGCCAATGCGACAACGGGGACAGTGTGACCACATTCGCCTCTGCAATCATCATTGGCTATATAAGCAAAGAAAAGATAGATCAATAAACAAACCACCAAATAAACAAATCAAACAACTAAATCACAAAAAAACAACAACACTTAACACCGCTACTGTATATGACGTAGACCCGATGACACACACACAACCCCGGAAGGTCCGGCCACGCTCGGGTCTCGCGAGCCGTGCCCCAACCACGCATAATAACAGTTACTAAATAAAAAGATTAGCGAAAGTAATGCGGCATACAAATTCCGGAATGTGACCAAGAATAAAGGATATAATTTACTTAATCCCGGACAAGTTGCTCGGCGCGAAATATCGAGCGGCCGATTCGCAACTCGGGGCCGCACATTGCCGTATCAACACATGCCACATTCAGGCCACGGGACGGGGGTTGGGGCGAACATTTGCCGCAGGGAGGACACACAACATACGAAGAAAAACATGTGGTGTATATTAATAGAAGGAGCAAAAGGACGTATTCGTTTGATAAATATATATGATATAAAAATAAAGGGGATATACATTAAAACGAGAAAGACAATATACGTCAACATAAAGACGTAGAACATACGACATAGACACACGTAGCATACATTAAGAAAGGCAATTATAGGAAAAGAATAGTGCGCATTCAGATAACAACAAACTCAGCCCTCCATACCACAGCATAGGCCTATCCATCCGATGCTGAAACTCGTATCACAGAACTTGACACTTGACATGAAATACTGGCCTCCTCTCCTCATACTTTCCCCTCTTTCCCCCTGCTCTCCTCTCCTCATACTTTCCCCTCCTTCCCCCTACTCTCCTCTCCTCACACTTCCCCTTCCTTCCCCCTGCTCTCCTCTTCTCATACTTTCCCCTGCTCTCCTCTCCTCATACTTCCCTCTCCTCATACTTTCCTCTCCTTTCCCCTCTGTTTTCCTCTCCTCACACTTCCTCTCTCCCCTCATCACTTTACCTCAAAAACTCTTCTCTCTCCCTCCTCTTACCTAACACTTACCCTCGTCTCCCCTCATTTCCTTGCCACTTACCCTTTCATCCCTTCTCTCCTCACGCCCTCTTCTCCTCCACCCTTTCCTTACTTCACATTCAACCTCTCCTCCCCTCCTGACCCTCTTCTCTCTCACTTCCTCCCTCCCTCTCCCTCATCCCTATACCCTTTCCCCGCCTCACCCAAACCCCATCGTTTTCCTCAAACCCCTCCCCGTCTTTCCACCCCCAACCCCTTCCCCACCTCTACCCATCCCTCCCAAATCCCTCCCCAACCCTATCCCCACCCCTCCCAGTTCCTTCCCCATCCCTCCCAAACCCTCCCCATCCCCCCATCCTCTCCCTCAACCCCCACCCCCACCTCTCCTTCTTATCAACCCCCCCCTCCCTCCTCCTCCTCCTCCTCCTCCCTTCCTCCTCCCCCTCCTCCTCCTCCTCCCCACCCCCTCCCTCCCCCCCGCCGATAGACGAGGTAAAGACCCTTTTTATAGATCATTTCAGCATCTGCTAAGGACGGAGGAGCGGGATGCGGCGCCCGTTTTATCACCCTGATAAGTGATTTAATGGTCAGAGTGACGGGCGTCGGGCTCACCCTTTTTCTCCGGCGACCCTCGGGGATCCGCACGCGAGCGCGGGGACCCGCTGCGGACTTTTGGGCGGACTCGGGGATGGGGGGGGGTGTGGGGAGGGGCTGGGGGTTGGGGGTGGAGGAGGGGGTTGGGAGTTGGGGGTTGGGGAGGGAGGGGGTGGGGAGCTGGGGGTTGGGGGAGGGAGGGTGGGAGTTGGG
>NC_091558.1:5778392-5790892 GCF_042767895.1 Penaeus vannamei
CAGTCTAATGGAGATTCTTCCCCAGACGCCGGAATTCGATCACACACAAGTCCTGCTTGTCGTGAGAGAGAACGAGGGGGCATTTGCATGTAAAACAACCCCTTTCTCTCTCTCTCTCTCTCTCTCTCTCTCTCTCTCCTCTCTCTCTCTCTCTCTCTCTCTCTCTCTCTCTCTCTCTCTCTCTCTCTCTCCCCCCCAACACCTTCCTTCCTCCTTTCCCCCCACGCATGTAGTCAGCAATGGTTTAACTGGTACAAGCTACAGTGCCAGCGACCTTGGCCTCGGCATCGATGCCATCCCGGCTCAAATATTAGAGCCAGAGCCTCACTGGCTGTCTGATATTAGCGGCGACACTGTGCAACGCAATTCATTTAAATGGCAGCAGAGACCAGTCGGAAAAATATAAAAAGTAGCAGTAGAGGGGGTGAAATTGGAATATATGCTGGAAATTAAACGGCAAGTGTTGGCAGTTGTGTTTTAGAGTTTGTCTGTGGAAGGGAGAGGAAGGGTAGAGTGGAGAGGAATGCCACCTAAGGTAGGGGAGGGAGGGAGAGGAGAAGAGAGGAGAGGAGAGGAGAGAGGGAGGGAGGGAGAGAGAGGAGAGGAGAGGAGAGAAGGAGAGAGGGAGAGAAGGAGAGCGAGAGGAGAGTCACAGACGAGAGATTGAGATAGAGATAAAGATAGATAGATAGAGAGAGAAAGAATGAGAAATGATGCTGATGATGCGAGGACGGACGAGAGGTGTGGACGACGCAGAGAAAGCAACAAAAGGCAGAGGGAGACTATGACAATGGCTGAGAGAGATAATGAATTATTAAAAGCGAAGAGTACGCGCGAGTTAGCAAACATTCTGGACCAACAGTGAGAGCGAGAGCAAGAGAGAAAGAGAGCAAGAGAGAAAGGGAGAAAGAGAGCGAGAGAGCGAGAGAGAGAGAGAGTGAGAGAGTGAGAGAGTGAGAGAGTGAGAGAGTGAGAGAGTGAGAGAGTGAGAGAGAGAGAAAGATAGATAGAGATAAAAAGAGAGATATAGATAGAAAGATAGAGATGGGGAGAGATAGAGACGGAGAGAGATAGAGACGGAGAGAGATAGAGAGACGGAGAGAGAGAAACAAAGAAAGGGAGAGAAAAAAGAAAGGGAGAGAAAAAAGATAGAGAAAAAGAAAGAGAAGAGAGAGGGAGAGAGAGAGACAGCGAGAGACAAATAAAGAAAGAACGTCGCCGAGTATGAAGCATTCAGCGAGCAAACAGAATAAATAAAGTACAGCCGTCCCGCGCGGTGACACGCAGCGCACAAACACGGCAAAGACGAGCGGAATTCCCCGACTCGGAAACAGACCCGACGCGCCCGGACCGCATGGCCGAGGCACGTGGCCGAAAAGAGACGAAGGAGATCGATCTGTCGCGCGACTTCCGAACTGAATCCCCGGACGAAAACCGCTCGAAAGAGTCCCCCACCCCCCACCCCCTCCCCACCCCCCAACAAACACAGTCAAGCTCCCCAGTCCCTTCCTTACAAGAGCGGCCGTGATACCAGTCAGTTCCCCGGTGCTACGCTAATCCAATTTGGGGCCGGTGCGTGACGGCTATTAAACACTACACAAATGATCAATTACCGCCCGGGAAATATTCTTAATTTATTCTCTCGTCGGAGCTGCGCGCGGCAACACTTTACAGCTTAACAGATTTAGCCCGGCGCCCGCTCGCAGCGTCCCCGAATATTGGCCGTTTCAAAATTCTCCGACCAAATCGCCGGCGGCCGCTCGCCAAATCTTGCATTCTTTCCGCGAATTTCAGATTTCAGCGTTATGCACCGAAGATTAATTGCGGGCGGGAGTTACTCTGTGCCCGGTTGATTTACGGCGGGCCATGCAAGTGTTTAAGTAAACCGGGACTCTGCAGCGCGTAGAAAATGTTGCCAGGAAGAACTACGCGCAAGATTTATTATAATGGCAAGAATTTAATGATCGGCACTCCTTTCATACAAAAAAAAGAAAACATAACGACATAACTGCAGTGACGGCAGCAATTATATATAACGAAATCAACTATAACAACCACTCAAATAGTAAAGGCAAAAGCTACGCACATTCCCCTATTCTGAAAGGTGTTCGTAAGACAAACATCGAATCTCTTCCTCGCCGAAAGATAAATGAAATGTTTGTTTGGGAATCCGCAGAGTTCTCGCCTTATTAGGACTTCCACCTGCGCCGAATATCTTGAATTACGAAGATACGGTCAAGAATCGCAGCGAGAGATAAACGCAATAGATAAATTCACGGAAAACAAAGGGCATAAGAGGAGAAGTCGAAGAGATGACCGAAAACGAAACGCGAGAGGAAGTGCGGAGAAGAGAGGAGAGGAAGAGAAGGGAAAGGAGGGGCAAGGAGAAGAGAGAGAGAGAGAGAGAGAGGATGAAGAGGGGTCGGCCTGGTCTCCAGCCGCCTCGTCGATGCTAACTGGCGCGAGAGTAATGCAAAATTAATTAAAACTTCTGCCGATTCCGAGTGAGAGTAATGATTGCTGATTTTCGTTACGTTTGTGGACGGCCATGATGTACAAGCCGGCGGCCACGCCCACTCAGCTGGAACAGGCCCTCTTTGACCATCAAATTGTGCTGCTCGGCTTAAAACACATTCATTAAACTTCAGCTTGAACTGCAATAATTGGGCGCGAGATTAATATGGATTATTCATGAAAATTTCCTCTGACGGGTAAAGAATACTAAGCAGCCAAGGGCGGCGATCCGGCAGGCGGCGGCGCCCACGGGGACACGGCGCTTCCAGCTCGCCCTCGTATTGTTCGCCGCCTCGCCCGCCGCGCCGCTGCGATCCCTCCCGCCGCGGGAAGAGGCGGAGCTGGGCCTCTGGCGACGAAGCCGACGACGTCCGTGCCACCAACCCCGCGTACAGGAAGCGCTGCAGCCTCTGAACAAATGTGTACAACAATCTGCGAGTAAATGTGTTCAGGAAAACCCACGGACGGTGAACATATGCACGCAGATACACCTCCAACCTGACAGTGCCTACACAATAAAACCTACCGCCCGTGAAGAACCCCGAACGCAGCGATCCGCACCTCCACAAAGACACACCAAAGAGGCGCCCATCCACCCGCCCGCAACCCAATCCCATAAAGCCGCCCGTATCAGCAAAACAAAAGAAACACCAAAGACCGCTCAATCACAAGCGCCTTCTGTTACAACTCTCCTTCAGCGCGCGTAGAAAACTCCCGCCGTGTTATTAGAGCTCGCCGTTCTGGCCTGCCTGCTGATTAAAATGTATGATTAATGAACATCTGTTCTATCGGAATACTCCAAAGTATTAACAGTGATAAGCATCAGCGAGCACCGGGCACCGTGTTCGTCTGTGTTCATATGCACTTCAGAATATCAAACGGGAAATGGGATGGACGAGACGACGGCGGGAAACAGAGGAGCGATGGAAACGTTTTACAACAGAAAATTAGATGAGAGAAATGCGGTGTCAAAGCGAGAGAGAGGGAGAGGGAGAGAGAGAGAGAGAGAGAAAGGGGGCAAGAGAGAGAGAGGGAAAGGGAGAAAGAGAGAAAGAGAGAGTAAGAGAGAGAGAGAGAGAGAGAGAGAGAGAGAGAGAGAGAGAGAGAGAGAGAGAGAGAGAGAGAGAGAGAGAGAGAGAGAGAGAGAGAGAGAGAGAGAGAGAGAGAGAGAGAGAGAGAGAAGTAAAATAAATAAATAAAAACAAAACAAGAACCAAAAATGACAAAAAACAAACACACCAACCCAACCACACTCAACCAACCCACCAAACAAACAAAACACACACACACACAACCAAACATACAAACACGCACACACACTGACAGACATCAACCCAGACGTCAATAACACATCCAGGCGAGTCCAGTAATTGCCCTGACATCACGTAATTGGATTCTGGACGGTGGTTTCTCCGTAATTAAGCAACGGATCAACAATGACACAAGACCGTAGAAAGCGTCACAAGCCTTGTTTCTGAATTAGCCGGAGACAAAGAAAGGGAAGAGTGGGGAATAAAGAGTGGAAGGAGACAAGGGCGGATGATGAGGGACTGAGGGAAGGGGGAGAAAGGGGAGGGAGGAGGAAGAGGGAGAGGAGAAAGTAAGAGGAAGTGGAGGGAGGAGGTAGAGGGAGAGGAGAAAGTAAGAGAAAGAATGGAGGAAGATGAGAGGGGAAGGGGATGAGGGAGAAGGGAAAGTGGGAGAAAGAGGAGGGAGAGGAAAATGAAGAAGAAAAAGTGTAGGAAGACGAGGACGGAAGATGAGGGAGAAGAGAAAATGAGAGGAAAAATGGAGGGTTGGCTTGAGAAGGAAAGGAGAGAAACTGAAGGAAAAAATGAGAAATGTTGAGGTGGGAAATGGCGAAGGAAAAACGATGGTGGAGAGGGAGAATGAGGAAAAGGGGGACTCAGAAGTAGAGGAGGAAAATTATAGTAAACACGGAGATGAGAGGAGGGGGAAGGGGTGAACACGAGAAGAGGAGGGAGGAGGAAGGAGGAGAGTTAACGAGGGGAAAGAGAGGAGGAGGAGGAGGAGAATGTGAATGAGGGGGGAAATTTCGAATTGGAGACGAGAGGCAGAAAATGGGTTTGATGAAAAGACACAGAAGAGACTCACGAACATTTAAAACAAGGGAAAATAAACAACAAGAAGAGGGAAAGAGAGGGAGAAATGGAGAGACGGAGTAACGGAGAGAGCGATAGAAGGAGGAAGAAGGAATGGGAGAAGAATGCGAGAGAGAGAGAGAGAGAGAGAGAGAGAGAGAGAGAGAGAGAGAGAGAGAGAGAGAGAGAGAGAGAGAGAGAGAGAGAGAGAGAGAGAGAGAGAGAAAGGGAAAGAGAGAAAGAGAAAGAGAAAGAGAAAGAGAAAGAAAGAGAAAGAAAGAGAAAGAAAGAGAAAATGAGAGAAAGAGAGAGAGAATGAATGAAAGAAAGAGAGAAAGCCAGAGCACCAAAGAGAAAGAGAAAGCGAGAAACACGAACCCACAAAGAGACAAAGAGAGCGAGAGCGCGAGAGAGCGAGAGCGCGAGAGAGCGAGAGACGAGGGAGGGCACAGGGCGGGAGGGCGAGAGCACGCGAGCGAGAGACAGCTAATATAAACCAGTAGTACCAGCGAAACAATATTCCGTACTGATAAATGGAACGGTGAGGGCAATCTGCCCCATATGGCTCGGCACTCGACCCTTGATCCAGTTAGCCGCGCGCTAAAATTATTTCCTGCCAAATGGGGCCTGTGGTGATGGGGCATGTTGCGTCATTTATGGCACCCGGACCAAGGATTTTCGTCACCCGCCTCTCGCTCATCATCATAATCCGAACGGGGGGAATCATATCCGTATGTGTGTGTTTATGTGTATGTGTTTGCGTGCGTGTTTGTCTTTGTGTGTATGGATGGATGTATGGATGGATATATGGTTGTATGGATGTATATATGTATGGATGTGTGTATGTATGTATGTATGTATGTATGTATGTATGTATGTATGTATGTATGTATGTATGTATGTATGTATGTATGTATGTATGTATGTATGTATGTATGTATGTATATGTGTATGTATATATGGCTTATTTTCGTCTTTTCCTGTATCTCCGTGTCAGCTGGACACTTCTCCGATTCTTTTCCTTCTTTTTTGAGTTGTAGAGAAAAATAGTAAGCAAGAGAAAAAAGTGAGAACAAAAAAGAGCGATTGAAAGAAAGAAAAGAAGAGACGACAGAAAGAAAGAGAGAGGAACAGAAAAAGAAACCAACAGAAAGAATGATAGAGAGAAAGAAAACCCTCCCCACAGATCGAAAAAGCAACCGCCCCCCAAGGAAGCAGACACGCCCCCTTTCGACTCCGATAGGAAGCCAACCCTAAGACGTTACAGCATCCTACGAGAAGGAGACTTACGCCCCTAAAGAAGACATCCCGCTTCGGTATATGAAGGACACGCGCGGCTTCTGCTCGGAGGACACACGCACGCACTTCACGCTGGGGGAGAGGGAGGGAGGGAGGGAGGGAGGGAGAGGAGGGAGGGAGAGGGGGAGGGAAAGGGGGGGAGGAGGGAGGGAGGGAGGGAGGGGGAGGGAGGGGGAGGGAGGGAGGGAGGGAGGGAGGAAGAGAGAGGGAGGAGGGAGGAGGAGGGAGGGAGGGACGGAGGGAGAGAGAGAGAGAGAGAGAGAGAGAGAGAGAGAGAGAGAGAGAGAGAGAGAGAGAGAGAGAGAGAGAGAGAGAGAGAGAGAGAGAGAGAGAGAGAGAGAGAGAGAGATACTGCACTATAAAAGGGAGTGTCCTCTGAAGAAAGAAGTTCAAGAGAGATGAAATTTAAAAAAAAGACACGTAAAAAAATGCCGTAATGAAGTGAATGTTTGTGCGTATGTACATAGTTGTATGACACGACTTTCATGTGTATATGTATATCTGTGTGAGTGCATTCAACTACATATATATGTATGTATACGTGCGTTTGTGTGCGTGTGTGTGGGGGGGGGGGGCGTGTCCGTGTGCGTGTTCGTGTATGTGCGTGTGCGTGTTCGTGTATGTGCGTGTGCGTGTTCGTGTATGTGCGTGTACGTGTTCGTGTATGTGCGTGTGCGTGTTCGTGTATGTGCGTGTGCGTGTTCGTGTATGTGCGTGTGCGTGTGCATCCCCGTGTCTACACATCTGCGCCACCTCCTCACCCAGAAGCCGCACCCCATACGCTAAAACCCAGCCCTAATAAGGTCCATCTGCATGTCCTCCCCACCGCCCGTCCTCCTCCATCTATAATGCACGTCCCCGGATCTACAAAGACGCCAGCAAATACTTGGCTTGAAGAGTATCAAAGCCATATTGCACTCGCGAGGGGACCGAGGCCGGAGGTGGAGGTGGAGGTGGAGGTGGAGGTGGTGGAGGTGGAGGTGGTGGTGGTGGTGGCGAGGGCAGAATCTTCCTCCAGAAAGACTGTTGATGGAATAATGTGCAAGAACAGGGTCGTATTTTCCACCCGCTTGGCTCTGTTGTAGTCGTCGCTCTATCATTGTAATTAGAAATTCCCTGTGATCTTAAGGTGCCGCTCGTAGTAGCTAATTAACTTGGCAAAGGAAGGGTGGTAAGTCAGCGCTTGGGATGGGGCGGGGGAGGGGGGAGGAAGACGGGTAAGGGGAGAGGGGTGGGGGAGGAAGAGCAGACGGAGGATGCGTAAGGGAGAGAGGGGAGGAAGGGAGGAGGGAGGGAGGGAGGGCAGGAGGGAAGGAGAGAGAGAGAGAGAGAGAGAGAGAGAGAGAGAGAGAGAGAGAGAGAGAGAGAGAGAGAGAGAGAGAGAGAGAGAGAGAGAGAGAGAGAGAGAGAGAGAGAGAGACAGATAGACAGACAGACAGACAGGGAGAAAATAAACAGCGAGAGAAAAAAAAAGAGGGAACTGAGACAAACCCACACAGAGAAAGAGAGAGAAACAAACACACACATACAGAGAGAAAGACAGAAAGACAGAAAAACAGACAAACAGAGAGAGCACGCACCCCTTAATACCTCCACGTGAGATACAACGGACGCAATGTGAACCCCTTTCGCATCAAATACCCCGACAGCTCCCGGTACTATACGAGCGTCAATGAAGAGGCAAGAGGAGAGGGGGGAGGGGGAAGGGGTGGGGGAGGGAGAGAGGGAGAGAGAGAGGGATTGAGGGAGAGAGGTAGGGAGGGGAGGGGAGGGAAGGGAGAGAGAGTAAATGAGTGAGCGAGTAAGAGAACTAATGAAAGAGAGAGAGAGAGAATGAGTGAGCGACAGAAGTAAAGAGAGAGAGAGAGAGAAAGAGAGAGAGAGAGAGTGAGAGTGAGAGAGAGAGAGAGAGAGAGAGAGAGAGAGAGAGAGAGAGAGAGAGAGAGAGATAGAGATACAGATAGAGATAGAGAAAGAGAGAAAGCGGAGAATGAAAAGAGAAAACAAGAGTGAAAGAGAGAGAGAGAGAGGACCGAGGAAGAGAACACGGAAACAGGAGACGAGCTGTTATGAGAAGAAAGGGAGACGGAAAGGGGTAAAAGCAGACGAGAGATACACAAAGATTAGGAAGGATTAGCAAAAGAAGAGGAACAAGGGAAAGTGTAACAGAATACCGGACATACGAGACAGCCATAAACACAATATTGATCAGCGTAACCGGACACGATAAACCTTACACTCGATACGCTATACGTGGCTATTCCTGTAAGGGGAATAAGTTTAATAAATAACATAAACAAATGAATAACAAAACACGCAGATAATGGAGGAGGAAGGGGGAGGAGCCACACACCGCTGCAAAAACAATAAACACGATAATGGCAAAATACATTTACGCCAGTTGGGGTTTCTTTGATGCTTAATGCGAAAAAAAAGAAATTGCATTATGAAATTCGCTTTGATACCGTGAATTTCAATCATGCTAAGGAATGAAAAACGCAAAAACGCCTTTAGCAAGAAAACGACACGTGTTGGTCAGAAATTAACCGACGTAGTAAAGCCCCAAAAAACGATGTAGAAGACGGAGAAGGAGTAGATGAATAAGATAAGTAAGTTGGAGAAGACGAAGAAGAAGAAAAAGGGAGGAGAGGAAGGAGGAAATGGAGATAGCGATGGAGACGAAGAAAAAAATCAATGAGAAGAAAAAGACGAAAGAGAAGAAGAGGAAAAAGAAGAAAAAAATACGAGAGACGAAGAGCAAAAGGAAGAAAAAGACGAAAGAGAAGAAGAAGAAGAAGAAGAAGAAAACAAAGAAACAACCAACGCAGAAGACTGTGAGAACAACTCCCCCATCCGTACTTCCCTCCCGTCCATAGCCACCCCCTCCCCCCCCGCCCAGCATTCAAGCGATTCGCAGTCTGCCAATAGCCTAATCCGCCCCCAATCTGCGTTCCCAGAGTCACTAGTAAACCCCTCCCCCACCCCCCACCCCCCGTCTCCCCCTCTTTCCGTACTATCAACCCATGGTCGTCTGTGACAGCCTGACATTTAAATATTTGTTTGTTTGTCAATACTGCCATGTAGGCCTCGGATAAAATCACATTTGGGATGTCATACGGGCAGCGAAAGTCGTGCGCACGTCACACTTCTTTTCTAAGTAATGTGATATGCGAGGAACGGTGCTATGAGGCGCATACTCCTGCCTGGTGCATGAGTGAGGCCGCATGTCACTCCCGTCGCTGGTTGCTCATGCAGATCATCATGCACCGATCGCCGTCTCATTAAGCTTACTCTGGATGCCGATGTATTTTTGTTGTTGTTGTTGTTGTTCTTATTCCGGGTTGTTGGGTTTCTCTTGGATATTTGTAAATAAATCGTGTTTTCTTTTTTTTCTTCCTTTCTCTCTCTCTCTCTCCCTCTTTCGAAAAAAACTAATCTGTGATAAGGCATGCGTACAACTCTTACTCTCCCACCCACCCCACCCCCCACCCCATACCAACCCTTTTACCCCTTCCCCACCCCTACCCTCCATCCCATACCAATCCCTTTTACCCCTCACCCCATCCCCCACCCTCCATCCCATACCAACCCTTTTACCCCCCCCCTCTCCCTTCAGACATTCAGCGCAGAACGCAACTTTATTTCGCCTTTCGGCCGCGTAAGGACACACGCGCCCCCAAGCAAACAAAGGACCAGAAGACAATAATAGGCCCGAAGGGAAACACACGCAGGAGGCGCTACTGCTGTTTGCTCCCATCCCCCGCCCCCCCCCCTTACTCCTCCTCCTTCCTACTGCCCCTCCTCCTCACTTCCCCTCCTCCCCTCTGCCCCTAATCCCCCTCCTCCTCACTTCCCCTCCTCCCCTCCTCCCTCACTTCTCCTCACTTTCCCTCCTCCCCATTTCCCCTCCTCCTCACTTCCCCTCCTCCTCACTTCCCCTCCTCCACACTGCCCCTAATCCCCCTCCTCCTCACTTCCCCTCCTCCCCCTCCTCCTCACTTCTCCTCACTTTCCCTCCTCCCCATTTCCCCTCCTCCTCACTTCCCCTCCTCCTCACTTCCCCTCCTCCCCCACCTCCCCTACTCTTCCCGTCCGGCAACGTTGCCAATGACTCGACCGTAACGACCACCCGCGCCTCGACCTCAACTCGCACAACCGCCGCCCTTCGTAATTTTTTTTTTTTACAAACGTTAAAAAAAAGAAAAAGGAAAAAAAATGAAAATGAAAAAAAATATATACATATATAACGAAGCCCCAACCCCCAGCCTTCAGCGCAAACCGAATGCCACGCGGACTCGCAGGGCCGTGACACCCCCCCTCCTCCTCCCCCCGCCCCCCCTACCCTCTCCTCGACCTCCTGTGTGTGTGTGTAGCAACGCCGACGCTTACACAAACGCCCTCTTATTAAGCGTCTCCTGCTTCACCTAAATTAATTGTGCCAAATATATCGCCAAAATATTGCCATCTCCTCCCTCCGACAAATGACTCATGGGCTGAGTCCCTCCCCTTCCCCCCTCCCCCTTCCCCTCCCCTACCCCCGTCACCGCTGCCTCCAGCCTCCCTCCCTCCCTCATACCATTCCTTTACTCTCTCCTCTTCCCTCCATCCCTCGCATCATCCCCTCCTCCCTCCACCTCCCCCTTCCCTCCCAACTCCCTCCCTCCACCCCCTTCCCTCCCCGAACTCCCTCCCTCCTCCACCCCACACACCCCATCCCTCCTCCACCCTCTTCCTCCCAACTCCCTCCTCCTCCACCCCTTCCCTTCCCACCCTCCTCCCTTCCTTCCCCAACCCCTTCCCTCCTCCATCACCCCCTTCCCTCCTCCATCCTCCTTCCCCCTTCCCTCCTCGAACCACCCTCCTCCTCCACCCTTCCCTCCCAACCCCTTCCATCCACCCCACACACCCCTTCCCTCCATCACCCCCTTCCTCCCAACCCCATCCTCCACCCCCGCCAGAACTGCACCAATATAATCTATAATGGGAATGCAAATGAGGGAGCCATTCTCTCAGATGAAACGAAATGCACAAATCAAAATAACGGCGCGAAGGTCGTAGCTGTATACATAATACCGGGGCCGAGAGATGCGACTCCTGATATATATATTAAAAAAAAAAAAAAAAAAAAAAAAAAAAAAAAAAAAAAACACGAGCGAAGGAAGGAAGGAGTAGATGAGGAAGAGGAGGAGATGGAAAGGGAGTGGGAAGGGAGGGGGGAGGGGAGTGGGAAGGAAGGGGGTGGATGAAAAAAAAAGAAAAAAAAAAAAGAAAAAAAAATTGATATCACGAGCGACGTCGAGAGTATCCGGCTCATTCGGCATCGACTTGCCAGTTAACTTATTTCATTTTTTCTATTCTCTGTTTGTTACTAGCATCTATTTATTTATTTGATTTTTTTTCTATTCTCTGTTTGTTACTAACAACTATTTAGCTATTTCATTTTTTAAAATTCTCCTACTATTAACATCTGTTTATTTCTTTATTTTTTTCTATTCTCTATTTGCTATTGACATCTACTTATTCCTTTTATTTCTTTTTCTATTCTCTGTTTGTTACTAGCATCTACTTATTTCTTTCATTTTTTTATATTCTCTGTTTGCTATTAACATCTACTTATTTCTTTCATTCTTTTATTATCTGTTTGTTACTAACATCTATTTATCTAATTCACTTTTTTCTATTCTCTATTTGCTATTAACATCTATCTATTTCTTGATTTTTTTCTATTCTCTGTTTGTTACTAATATCTATTTTTTTTCTATTCTCTGTTTGCTATTAACATCTATTCATTTTATATTTTTTTCTCTATTCTTCATTCAAACAAACTAATTAACACGAAGAGATATGATATAGTTTTTCACCTTCAGTTTCTTAATGGATTAACGAGAAAAAAAGTATATACGATAAAAAATAAATAAATAAAAAAATAACGAAAAAGAAAAAAGGAAAGAAAATCGAAAAAACAAATAAAGATAGAAAAAAGAAAGAAAGAGAAAAAAATAACGAAAACGAAACAGTGAGAAAAAAAAAACCGTATCGGTGTTAAATTATCCTCCGACGAAAGCGTGGATGAGACAGCGTGATAAAGAAAGAACACACACACACACAAAAAAAAGGGGGGGGGGAATTGGAGAAGGAGCGGCCGAAGGAGTTGGAAACGACTGACGAAGATAACGCTGCGATAAACTCCGAGGAAAACAATGTTCTTGGCTTATCTGATCCTTCGGTCCTGAGGGGGAACGCCCTGGGTCGGATGAGGGGGGGTAGTGGAAGAGGGGGAGTGGGTGGGGGAGGGGAGTGGGAAGGGAGCATGGGGGGGGAGGAAGGAGAAAGGGAGTGGAAGAAGGGGAGGGCAATGGGAAGGGAGGGCAGTGGGAAGGGAGTGGGAAGGAGAAAGGGGAGTGAATGAAGGGGGAAGGCAGTGGGAAGGGAGGGGGGAGAGGAGCGTAGTGGAAGGGGGAGGGGAGTAGGAAGGGAGGAGGGGAGGGGAAGGGAAGGGGGAAGGAGAAGGGGGAGTTGGTGAAAGAAGAAGGGGGGTGGTGAAGGAGGAGGAGTTAAAGGAAGAGTGGAGGAAGGGAGTGGGTG
>NC_091558.1:5795892-5825892 GCF_042767895.1 Penaeus vannamei
TTTTCCATTGCGCTTCGCCTTTGTCTCGCAACTCTTCTTCCTCTCCCATCTTCTCGTCTCCTATGGCGTGGTCGGGTCTCTGATTGGGTTAAGGCGCCATCTTGCAATCCCGATAGGTCTTTTTGCTTCTTGAAATCGTCTTTTCCCCCCCCCCCCCCACTGACTGTCCATTCTCGAAGGTCTTGTTTCTGTGTCTTCATATTTTCTCTTTTCTTTTTCTTTTTTTTCCTTTCTTTTCTTTACCCTTGCCTGTCTTTCGTACTCGAGTTTCTCCGCTAAAATCTCGCTCCATTTATTCTTTCCTTCCTCTGTATCTCTCCACTGCCTTTCTGAACTATCCTCCTTCCTTTTTCTTTATTTCTTTTCCTGTTCACCTATCTATTCCCTTCTTCCTTGTATCCCCCCTCCCATATCTTTTCCTTCAATTCCTTCCTTTCTTTCCTTTCCTCCTATTCCCTCTTTCGATCTTCTCCCTTCTCCATCGTCTTTTTTTTACTTTTTTTCTCCTTTTCTTTCTTTCTCCTCCATTTCCTTTCACTCCTCCCATCCTCCTTCACATTTCCTTTCTTCCTTCCCCACTATCTCTTTCTCTCTCTTTTTCCTATTTCCTCGCATCTCCTCCTCTGTCCCCGTTTCTTCTCTTCATTCCCCATCTCTGTAACTTTCCTCTTCCCTCCTATTCCCCTCCTTTACTTCCTATAATGTCCCAGAATTTCCTTTCTCCCTAGCACACTACCTCTCTCCCTTTTTCCCATTTCCTCTTTTACTTCCCCCTCCTCTTCCTTCTCCTCCCCCTGCTTCTTCCTTCCCCTCCTCCTCCCTTTGCCTCTTCCTCCTCCACCTCCCTCCTGCTCCTCCTTCATCTCCTCCTCCCCCTTCCTCCTCCCTCCTGTTCCTCCCCCTCCCCCCGCTCCTCTTCCTTCTCCTCCTCCTCTCCCTCCTGCTCCTCCACTCCTCTGCCTCTCTCCCCCTGCTCCTCCCTCTGCCTCTTCCTCCCTCCTCCTCTCCTCCCTCCTCCTGCTTCTCCTTCATCTCCTCCCTCTGCCTTTTCCTCCCTCTCTTCCTTCTCCTCCTCCCCTTCTCCCTCCTGCTCCTCCTTCATCTCCTCCCTCTGCCTCTTCCTCCCTCTCTTCCTTCTCCTCCTCCTCTTCCTTCTCTTCTTCCTCCTCCCCCTCTCCCTCCTGCTCCTCTTCCTTCTCCTCCTCCCCCTCTCCCTCCTGCTCCTCCTTCATCCCCTCCGTCTTGCGCGAGTCTCCAAGCCACAAGGAGAACCCAGAACTTGCGCATTGTTATGTTAATGCTGAAGTCACAAGTCGTATGTTCGTGTGCCTTGTTAATGCTCTTGTCTCGAGGAGGACGCAGAGGATGTGGGGATGGGGGGGGGGGGATTAGCGGGGTTATGGGGAGGTAATGCGTCTCCTCCCCCTTCCCCCCCCCTTCCTCTCACTTCCCTCTTCCTTATCCCCTTTTCGCTCTTGCTTCCTTTTCCCCGGATGCTGTTGTTTGTATCTCCCTTTGGCTTCTTTTACTTCCTTTTTTCGGGGTCTTTTTCTTATCTTGTCTTGAACTATTTGTTTTTCTCTGGCAAACTTCTTTGGATGCTTTATTATTTGTTTGTTTTTCTTTCTTTCTTTTATCATTCTCGTTTTCTTGGTTTTCTTTTAAACGTTTTCTGCTGCCTTTAGTTTCTTATACTTTCGTGTTCTTTCCACATTCTCTCGTTACAGTGTTTGATTCCCGTCACGTCCATGTCACCAGAACCTTCACTTCATGGCATATCACCATCTATTCACGCCCCGCCCTCATATCCTCAATATCCGACACGGCATCACATCCCTCACTTCACGAATCACCTCACATCCTACCGAATGACACTCCACCCTATTTCTTCACTTCAGACACCTTAACCGAATCCTTCAACTTTACTTACGCGTCACCACACCCAGCAACAAGACAAGCATCACCATCAATGAACACAAGCACAAACACCATAACGTGTACACAAAAATGAAAATGAAACTAGCCACAATGTGACATGAATTCCTCGACATTGTGGCTAGTTTCATTTTCATCACCATCAATGTTCCATATTAAAAAAAAAATGTTCCAGATTAAAAAAAAAAAAACATAATAATAACAACACTACAACCCTTTCACTATACCTACCTACCATCCCCCGCCATCGAAAGAGCACCAACTACTTTAACACAAACAAACAAAAGCCCATTAATACGTGTGACCAGCTGAGCAAACAATTTCACAGCATTTCACTTCAAATCTGGCCTATCCGGATTTATGATAATAACGCGTACAGGGATGAAACGGAAGAGAAAAAAAATTGAGATAATAAACTAAAAGAAATATAGCCTGTAAACAATTAGGAAAAAAATAGAATCACATGGAGTGAAAGAGAAGGGATAAGAGTAGGGAGAGGGAGAGAGAGAGAGAGAGAGAGGAGAGGAGGGGAGAAAGTGGAGAGAAGAATGTAATGAGCCAGGGAGAGAAGGTGAGTGGGTGAGAGGCAAGGAGAGAAAAGGAGAGAGAGAGAGGGAGAGAGAGAGAGAGAGAGAGAGAGAGAGAGAGAGAGAGAGAGAGAGAGAGAGAGAGAGAGAGAGAGAGAGAGAGAGAGAGAGAGAGAGAGAGAGAGAGAGAGAGAGAAATAGAGAGAGAGAGAGAGAGAGAGAGAGAGAGAGAGAGAGAGAGAGAGAGAGAGAGAGAGAGAGAGACAGACAGACAGACAGAGAGGAATACAAAGGGAGAAAAAAGTAACAAAAAGGAAGAAAAAACAAAGAGAGAAAGAGAAAAAAAAAAGAGAAGCAACAAACGAGCGGCAAGCCGAACAAGCGAACGAGAGGGGGAGAACGAGGAATTCGCCTCGATAAGAATATCTATAAATAACCCCAATAATCTTTATAATCCAGGCACCTGCGGGTTGATGATTAATTTTGGAAGATATCGGGAAGAATATCAGTCGCCGATAGTCAATGGGTCCTCACGTGACCAATATAGCCGTGTGTGTTGATAGATGGATACACAGATAGAGAGGTTGACATAGATAGATACATACATAGATATAGAGGTTGACATAGACAGATAGATACATACATAGATAGAGAGGTTGACATAGATAAACAGATAGATACAGATAGATATACAGATAGAGATTGACATAGATAGATAGATGCATAGATAGAGAGGTTGACATAGATAAATACATAGAGAGGTTGACATAGATAAACAGCTAGATAGATACATACATAGGTTGACACGGATGTGTGTAGACAAATAGGTAGATAGAGAATTATGGGTATGTGTGCATTCATGTGCGTTTGTGTTTGTACGTACGTCGGTGTGTTCGTGTGCACGCGTGTGCATGTGTTTCTTCTTTCTTATATAATTAGATAAGATTTTATCACACATGAAGATCATTTATGAAGACGGTTGGCCTGACTAGATATAGAAAGACGGGAGAGGGGAGGGGGGATGAGGGGGTAGAGGAGGGGAAGGCAAGGAGGATAGGAGAGGGGGGTTGAGGAAGAGGAAGAAGGGAGAAGGAAAGAAAGATAGGGTTGGGGGGAAATGAGGAAGAGGAGGGGAGGGAAAGGGAAGGAGGGGGGAGGGGGTTGAAGAAGAGGAGGGAGGGAGATGAGAAGGAAAAAGGAGGGAGGGAAGGGGGATGGAAGGGGGTGGGAGGAAGAAAACTTGTTAAAACCGCACTTTTTTTTTCATTTATTGTAACGTATTGCCAAGTCATGTTTGGCGAGCACGCGATAAGGGCAAACCCACGTGTATATATATACCTTTTTTTCATCCCTTTTCATTTATTGCTTTGGTCCATATCGGGTCAGACGATAAGCATCTCGAGCGGAAAAAAAATATATAAATAAAATAAATAAAATAAATACATAAATAAATAAAGGAAGAAATAAACGGTAAAAGAGAAAACAACACGAGAGAAAGAGAAAAAAAAGGCAAAAGGTAACAGCATCCATCCAGAAAAAGGGGGAAGAGGAAGGGAAAGGCTTTCGGGATAAAACGCTCAACAATCATAAAAAATACAAATGGAAAGAGGAAGAGGGGGAGGAGGAGGAAGGAAGGGGGGAGGAAGGGAAGGAGGAGGAGGAGGAAGGAGAGGAGAAGGAGGGGGAGGAGGAGGAAGATGAGGAGAGAGGGAGGAGAAGCAGGAGGAGAAGCAGGAGGAGCAGGAGGAGGAGGAGGAGGAGTAGAAAGAGGAGTAGGAGCAGAAGGAGGGAGGAGGAGGAGGAGAAAAAGGGGAAGGGGAAGAATGGGAGGAAGAGGAGGAGGAGGAGGAGGAACAGGAAAAGGAGGAGGAGGACACGGAGGAAGATGAAGGAGAAGAGAAAGACGGAAGAAGAGGAACAGGAAAAGGAAGAGAAGGATAGAAGAAAAAGCGGGGAACCCCTTCCTCCCAAGTAAAGAAGAAAATATTAAAAAAAAAAAAGGGAGAAAAAGAGAGAGACAAAAAAACAACAACAATAACAATAAGACCAAGAACTAAAATAAAATGTGTACGAACCACGCCTTCCCCACCTTCGCCGCTCCCCGTCGCCATGAATATGTAAATAAGAACAATAACCAAGGAACAATATATGCTGGACGACCATATCTCGGCCACTGGAACACTCCGATGGCCATAAAGACAGTCCTCGAATGATAACGCTGCGCTGCGGTCTCGTTACTTGGGCCTTTCCGGGCAATCGCCTTCTGAACGATCGGGACTCCGTTAATTCGGTTTGCGTCCGACCTCGCGCTAACCGAAACGCCATTTTTATCTTTTCCCGTTTTTTTTCGTTTTTCTTTTTTTTTTTTTTGAGGGGGGGGTGGAGGAGGAGGAAAGGGGAATGGGTTGAGGAGGAGGAGGAAGAAGGGGTGTGGATGAGGAGGAGGAGGAAGGGGGTGGTGGAGGAGGAGGAAGAAGGGGGTGGAGGAGGAGGAGGAAAGGGTGGAAGTGGAGGAGGAGAGGGAGGGAAGAAGGGGGGTGGAGGAGGAGGAGGAAGAAGGGGTGGATGGTGGAGGAGGAGGAAGGGAGGTTACGGTGGGATTAGGAGGGTGGTGGGGTATCTTTTTTTTTTTTTTTTTTGAGGGGGTGGAGGAAGAATGGGGTTATGGTGATGGGTAGGAGGGTGGTGGGGGTATGGAGGGTAGGGGAAGGAAGGAAGGGGGTAAGGAGGGGAAGGTTCTTTGATGATTTTATTGTCTATCGCACGTGTTTAGGTCCCGGGGCAGGGTATGTGGGTATCGAACCTGAACAAGGAGGACACGGAGAGAGGGACTGAGAGAGAGGGAAGTCATGTGGGTATATGACCTATGTGGCATGATAGGGAGCGGGGGGCGGGAGGGGTTAGGAATAGAAGAGAGGTAGATAACGTCCTTTTTTTTACCCCTTCTTTTTTTTCCTTCCTCCATACGTTTATCACGCACGTTCGGGGTCGCTACAGCTGATCGCTTTCCGACTTACCTAAACCCGGTTTATGCCATCCCCGGAGACGTCCCCGTGGGCTATTGTGAGACCCTGGCCGACGTTATGGCGATGTTTCGATAACATAAATCTCTTTTTTTTTGCTAGCTCTTTTTTCTTCCCTCGTCGTGTATATTATCTCCGCTATCTGCACGTTGCGTGTGTGCGCGACATGTACATACTCCTTTCCACATAGAACTAAAAAAAAAAAAGGAAAAAAAAAGAAAGACAAAAAAAACACTCCACTACAAACCCACTGTGACGTCATACGCTTAATCTCTATATTACTCCGGCATGCTAAGCTCCCCGTGTCCGATTTCGTAAGAGCGTTCACTTTACGGCGTCAAATTCCAAGGGTTATTTAAAATCGTCAATATCAAAAAATAATTTCAGAGAGGGGACACCTCGGGACACATGCGCGCCTCTCTCGTGTGGTCCTGCCGGGCTGACTGTTTCTTTCTTTCTTTGTGTGTGTGTTCCTGCGTGTGTGTGTGTGTGTGTGTGTGTGTGTGTGTGTGTGTGTGTGTGTGTGTGTGTGTGTGTGTGTGTGTGTGTGTGTGTGTGTGTGTGTGTGTGAGAGAGAGAGAGAGAGAGGGGGAGAGAGAGAGAGAGAGAGAGAGAGAGAGAGAGAGAGAGAGAGAGAGAGAGAGAGAGAGAGAGAGAGAGAGAGAGAGAGAGAGAGAGAGAGAGAGAGAGAGAGAGAAAGAGAGAGAGAGACAGAGAGAGAAAGAGAGAGAGAGAGAGAGAGAGAGAAAGAGAGAGAAAGAGAGAGAGAGAGAAAGAGAGAGAAAGAGAGAGAGAGAGAAAACAAGCGAATGAAAGAGAGAGAGGACAGAGAGAGAGAGGAGAAAAGAGCAAGATAAAAACCCGAGCGAAAGAGAGACACAGAGAAACAGACAGAGAAAAAAAAGAAAGACACGAGAGAGAACCCGCACGTATAGAGAGAGCGCAAACGAGAGAGAGAGAGCAAGCGAGAGGGCGAGCCAAGGCGAGGGAAGAGAGAGAGATATCGAGCGAGAACGAGACCGGGCGAGCCGAACGATCCGAAGCAACTGCACCTAATTTCGGACTCATCCCGGCTTCGGTGAGTAATCTCGGCTTTGGTGTGATCCCGCCGAGGTTAATCGTTCGCGGGTTCCGTGTAACTCCTTTTAATCCGAGTTAGGGTGGAGCAGCTGGGGCGAGCGAGCCGATAATAATGCTCCTCCTCCCCATTCACGCTTCTCTTCTCTCTCTCCTCCTGCTCCTCCTCCACGCTTCTCTTCTCTCTCCTCCTCCTACTCATTCCTTCACGATCTCTTTCCTCCTCCTTATCCTTCCTTCACGGTCTTCTCTCTCTCTCCTCCTCCTCCTTCGTTCACGGTCTTCTCTCCCCTCCTTCCTTCACGCTTCTCTTCTCTCTCTCTCTACTCCTCCTCCTCCTCCTCCTTCCTTCACGATTGTTTTCTATCTCTTCTCCCTCTCCTCTCCTCGTACACAACATTATGCTTCTCCTTTTCTTCTTCGCTCCTTATGCATTTCTTCCTTACTTCTCATCTCTTTCTCTCTCATCCTTATCCTCGTCCTCCTCGTCATCGTCGTCCTCCTCCTCCATTTCCCCTTTCCCATCTGGAGTTTAAGTAAGGGTGGAGAGAGGGGAAAGGGGAAAGGGGAAAGGTGAGAGAGAGAGGCAACGTGAGAAGGGAGAGGGGAGAGGGAGGGGAAAGGGGAGAAGGGAGAGGGAGGGAAGGTGAGAGGTGAGAGGGGAGAGGGAGGGAAAGGTGAAAAGGCAGAACGAGGGGAGAGGGAGGGGAAACATGAGAGGGGAGAAAGGAGAGGGAGGGGAAAGGTGAGAGGGGAGCGAGGAGAGGAAAGGAGAGGGGAGAGGGAGAGGAGAGGGAAGAGGGAGGGGAAACATGAGAGGGGAGAGGAGAGAGGGAGGGGCGCCTCCGCAACGCCCCCTATCATCCGCTCGTTTGCCCTTCCTCCTTACTTCAGTCGCTTGGCCAATCTCTTTCCCTGTCTATTTATGAAGGGAAAATAAGAGAGCGCCAGTCACTCGTCGAGACTGGCGAGCTCCTCTCTCGCCTCTTATTAGCTGCAAATCTTCCACGAGCGAGGACACAAAAGAGCAGTCACCCCCTCCCCTCCCCCTCCTGCCCTTCCTCCCCCCTCTACTCCCTCCCCTCCCCCTTCCTCCACTCAGGAGTCCTATTCCCACCTCCTTCCTCACCCCGCACCCCCTTCCTCACCCCACCCCCTCCCCTTCCAACATCCCACCCCCTAGCTCACCCCTTCCACCTTCCCACCCCCTTCCTCACACCCCACCCCCTCCCCATCCAACACCCCACCCCCAAACCCCACTTCTCGCACGCTACCACAACAGAATATGCACATTAGCCGTGTGTCCTTCCGTGTGGCCCAGACACATCAATTCAAAATACACCTTACTCAAGTACGGCCGTTTGATGATCGATAGCCCCCTGTTATCCCCTTCCCCCCTACTCCACCCCTCCCCAATCCCCTTCCTCTTTCACCACCCCCTCCCCAGTTCCTTTCCCCTCTCCTCCACCCCTCCCCAACCCCATTCCAGTCTCCCCCAACCCCTACCCAATCCACTTTCCCTCTCCCTCACCCCTCCCCTTACCCCTTCCCCTCTCCCTCACCCCTCCCCAATCCCCTTCCCCTTCCCCTCCCCAATCATCTACTCCCTCCCCCTCCCTCTTCCCACTCTCCGTCACTCGACCAAACAGCCTTGGTGCCGCGTGCTATGATGTTGCATGCTCGATGCCTGACCTGCCCCCCCCCTCATTCCCCCAGTAAACCCCAACAGCTTATTGAGGTGGAATGGGCGGGGGGGGGGAGGAAGGGAATGGGGGTGTCCTCAGGTGCAGGCGATCGCAAAAAGGCAAACAGCGAATAGTTTTACATTAAGCTTGCAAAATTCGTGACTGTTATACCTTTGCGCCGCGGGAAAATAACGCATTTCCGTATCGCGGGAGACCATTTCGCTGTACACTAATTGCAAGCAGAGTGACTCGCTCAATGTGGCAGACTTGTCGCCACCCGGAAATAATGATGATTTGTGGCAGACTAATGATGGGCGAGGTCAAGGTGTGACAAACGGCTGGACTAACTGATTTTACTAAAATGTTTAGTGTGCGCGGTGCATGCGAGTGCGCGACGTGCATGTGGAGGGTCGATTCAAGCACTTTGTTTTGCGTAGCACGAGACACCCTGGAATCTACGTGTCCTCGTGCTTCGACTCGTGCCGTCCCCGTCGCTCGTCTGGGATCAACATGTCTCGCTCCTCTCTACCTCCTTCCTAATCCTTTTGCTCTCCTTTCTCGCATCAAAATCCTATTCAACTCCTCCCTCTCTCTCCTCTCTCTCTCTCTTCCCCTTCCTTTGGCCCTGATCGCCCTCCTTTCCAAACCTTTCTTTTCCTCCCTCTCCTACCCTTTCCTCTGGCTCGCTCCTCCCTCTCTCTTCCCCTTCCTTTGGCCCTGATCGCCCTCCTTTCCAAACCTTTCTTCTCCTCCCTCTCCTACCCTTTCCTCTGGCTCGCACCGCATCATTTCCTCCTTGCGGCCGCCTGTGGTCTGCATCGCCCACCGTAAAGAGAAAAGAAAAAAAAAAATTGCGAGGGCCTCCGTAGAGCAGTAAAATCCCAACGACCGACGTCTTCACCTTTTCCCTATTCCGCTTTTCATGGCTCTTCCCGCTCGCCCGCTCCCTCTCCTTGTCATTTTCCTGATTACTTGCTCCGTGCTGACATCGGGTCTTCCCCATGCCTTCCCTTCGCGTTTTTTTTTCTCTGGTACTCACACCACCCTTTCTCCTCTTTGTTATTTCATCTCTGGGTCTTCATTCACACACCTCTCCTCTCGTTATTACCGCCACTACTTACCATTTCTACCCGTTTTTAACATCCATCTACTCATTCTTACTACATTACACATCATCCTTTCTCCTCACGGTATGTCTCATCATAATCATCATCACTCACCATCATTCCTCCTCCTCTTATTACGCATCTCTGACTCACACCCCCCTTCCCCCCGTGTTCTGTGGTCCGCGTCCGAAGCGTAACTGCGTACTGCACCTCGGCCTCGCGCGCGTGTTCCTCCCGGGGTAAACGAGAAGTCAAAATTTACTTGTGAGAACTTCGAGTCTCTTGTGTCCCCTAAAGGAAGATTCTCCTCCTTCCCTTAAAATATCTCCTTCCGAAAGTTTCTCTGCTTTGGGGGAGAAAGTTTACCTCGTCCTTTATCAAGCGGATGTATTTTTATCATGTAGTCTCGACTGTTCTTTCACGTGCCGGGGATCTATTTCCCGGAAAAAAAACGGCAAGATATTAATGCCGCCAATTCCTCCCTATCATATTTAACGTAGTAATCCACCACACTTTATGGCTAATAATTCCTCGCGTAGTCCGTCTGCAGAATCGATTTGATATTCGGGGTCGAATCAAACCGACTTTATCATTTAGCGAAGTCGGCACAACAGTCCATTCGGCTTCGTGTCAGATAACAGTGCGTGGGTCGTATGCCCCCGATTCCGCGACCACTAATCATCCGGCGCGCTCCCGGCTGCTGTCTATTGCCCCGTCCACCTTTGGCGCTGTCAGCTCGGCCATTTCGGGGATAATCTTCCCGATGGCCCATTCCTACAGTTATTCCGCCTCGTCAACTGTACTGATATCATTTGTATGGCTCCGTAAACTGCGCTAATCCATCGGTTATGGCTAAAGTATTGTCAGCATGCGAGGGAGCTCCGGCAACCCTTCGTCGCTGCCCCTCAAAAATAAAGACGAAGAAGAGTAGAAACAATAGGGGATGAGAGAGAGAGAGAGAGAGAGAGAGAGAGAGAGAGAGAGAGAGAGAGAGAGAGAGAGAGAGAGAGAGAGAGAGAGAGAGAGAGAGAGAGAGAGAGAGAGAGAGAGAGAGAGAGAGAGAGAGAGAGAGAGAGAGAGAGAGAGAGAGAGAGAGAGAGAGAGAGCCGAACACTATTTTCCCATACATCAACTTTCAACACCGCGAAACCTCCCGTCAACACCGCCATTGTCAAACTGGCTAATCACGCATCGACGGCCGAACATATTTCCGTTTTTCGAATAGCTATGAATCATGAAAGACCCCGACGCCCGCGAGTTAATTGCAAGATACGGATCGGCAAACACTCGCTCTAAAAAAACCGCAAAGAATGTAAATATTTCATTCGTTTGTCGCGGTTCTGCTGTTTAGCGCGAGGAAATTCGCGAGTAGAATTGCACCGGCGAGTAATAGCTCATTTCGCGTTGCTTGGATTGTAGGCCTATGTTGCTTGGATTGTAGGCCTATGTTGTTTGGATTGTAGGCCTATGTTCGTTCGCCTGGCAGCCTTTTCAATAACCTTCTAGAAACAGTAAATATGAAGTCGAGTTTATCTGAGAAATGTGAACATTCCAGCTGAAGAAGAACTGGAGGAAATATAAGCATTTCATGACTAATCAACAACAAATAAAACAAGCCAGCAACTTTTGCAACAAAATAATGACTCCTTTAATGCGACATTCCGAATGAAAAATGCCCCTTTTGTACCTTTGATGTTGCCACCTGCACTGCATTGTAGCACAGCGTTTATTTTGTCTCTGCAACACTTCGGGAGAGGGACAAGTCCTTGTTGAAACTGACAACGACTATAATTGAAGAGGGGAACCAGAAGCACGATAAGTTATGGTAAGTTAGAAATGTGGAGCGGCTTTTGCGCCAGTCCCGGGGGCGCGGGAGACACGAGAGCCAAGAAGGGTATGATTATGGCCACAAAATGCGACTTCACTTCACTCTGCGCATGCGACTGTGCTTGCGGAAAACGTGCGAGTGATCCGCAACATGATCCACAGCCCTAATGACAACAGGAGGACCACGAGCCAACCGTACATAACCGATCCAACGCAACTCCACGGAGCCCCACACAACCCAAGAGAATCAACGAGGCTAAAACAAAAGAAGGAGAGGGTAAAAAAATACAAAATAAAAGAGAGGAGAGTCACAAACTGGCGCTGAAAGATTTCCCTCTGTTATTTCAGGAAGTTTCTGCTACTTGAGAGCAAAGTTCCGCAGCCATTCCTAGGAAGTTTACGCTTCCTTCCATCCCCCCCCTCTCCCCCTCCCCCCCTTAGTAATGAAGTTGTGTATTACTCACGAGAAATGACAGTCAAAATCGAGGAGTTTGTTGACGCTGGCAAGTCATTAAAAAAGCTATATACTTTCTGTCGCAAGTTTTGGGAGAGGCTGTACAAAAGGCCCGAATTTCGTCGGTTAATAAAATAGAACGCTATGCCGGATGTGCATAATTCACTAGACAAACGTGGTTCAAGTTCATTAATCAGGTGGAATACATTATGCTCCACCCAGTGTATGTCATTATTTCGGCATAAAAGTGTTTAAATAAAAACTTCCACAGTTATAAATTTTTAAACTTGGTGTAGTTCCCGTGACGCGAAAGTCCTCAAAGGCTACAACGAACGGTAGAGTTAATCTGGTTTACTAAGCCTAGGCCAAATCCATCCGGAATGAGGATATAAAAAAGGTAAAAAAGAGGTAGAAAAAAAAAAGAAAAAAGGGGAATGATGATAAAAGTCAATGGTGGAAAAGAGAGAGAAAAAAAATGTGGGAGGAAGGGAGGGAGACAAACAGATAGGCAGGAGGGGAGGAAAGGGAGAGGGGGAGGGAGGACAAAGAGATGAGGAGAGGAGAGAGAGATGAGGAGGGAGGAGACAGAGATGAGGAGAGGAGAGAGAGATAAGGAGAGGAGAGAGAGATAAGGAGAGGAGAGGAGATGAGGAGAGGGAGAGAGAGATAAGGAGAGGGAGGGAGGGAGAGGAGGGAGGGAGGGAGGGAGGGAGGGAGAGAGAGAGAGAGAGAGAGAGAGAGAGAGAGAGAGAGAGAGAGAGAGAGAGAGAGAGAGAGAGAAAGAGAGAGAGAGAGAGAGAGAGAGAGAGAGAGAGAGAGAGAGAGAGAGAGAGAGAGAGAGACTGCCCCTTCATTCACTTTCGGTCAAAGTTTGAATGGGTCTCGCAGTGCCGATATTAACTGGCGAAGGGCTTCCAACCCGTGTCCGAAGGGCCTGCCAACTTTTATTGGTCTTTTTCTTGTCTCTGAGGGAAATGCCTTATGGTGTCGGTAGGTGTCCTTTACCCCCGCCCCCCTCCCTCCCTCCCCGACACTACAAGACAAAAAAAGAAAAGAAAAAAAGAAAGAAGACACCTACCTCTTCTACCTGACCACACATCTAACAAGAAAACATTAAAGAACAGCAGACGATACCATTATGACTCGCAAACCCTCCCGCGATAACTCACAGCAGGAGACGAGCTGTGTGCACCACAAGTGACTCTACTTTGGAGGCACAATACATCAAGAGTACATTATGGCGCGTCACTAGTTATTAGCGTAAATCATTGATGTACCCCGATAAATTCCTGGTATATAATGGTAAATTGATTACATACTGTCAGGGCGGCGGCCGCGGTTGCACAAGTGATAATGCCGCCATGATGAGCATAATTACTCAATTTGTCGATTTTTTCCCCCCGCATTCCTTATCTTATTTTAGAAACACACCGTGGCGACATAAACCAGCATGTATTCCCACTCGGTAAGCGCCCTCCCACGGGAAACGCGCGAGACACATGTTGCACAATCAACCAACAATATTCCTTGCTACTTTTTCGCAACAGCCTCCGAAAAAATGCCTCTCCCCCATGACCTATAAGCGAAGCATTCGAAACGCCTAACAAACCATCCATTATACAACCTTAAGGGTAATTTATCAAGGGCCCGGAGAATAAACACGGCGTGCCTTGGCGTGCCAGGCACACTCATGAATATTCTAACCCAAATACCAAGAGGGGAGTTGAGTCTGCATTACATCTGGCTCGGGGAATGAAGTCGTGATGAATACCGGGTATGAATCATTGCACAGAAGCACTGCAACGGCGGCAGCAACCCGAAGCTCCGAACCAGTGATTAGTGGCCCGCAGCGAAGCGTTCCCCGAAGAGAAAATGAATGGTGGCATTTTCTGATGATACGAGCGATATTAGGGTGCATACTCACTCGGCCACCACTTCGTCCAAAACAAATGATGTCGAGAGATATACTTTGGAGACGATTTGCTGTAAAACGAATGGCTCCGAACGAATGCGCGTGGGCGAGTTTATGCTCCGAAGAACTGTCAAAAAATACATATCCCCCATGTCTATATCATACACAATCTGTTATCATCCTGTGTGTAAATAAGAACTTAAAAAAGAACAAGTGAGCAGCACCACAGACACACCATCCCCAATAACAAAGCACCTGAATCGCACCTGCAGAACACCAACACCGCAAGGACCACCTGAAGCACCATGCACCACTCACCTAGCCCGGCCCCTCGACTCGCCACTCCAACACGCCTCCAAAGCCCGCCCTGGCCCGACGCCTTCGCCCCCCAAAGTCAAAAAAAATCATAGGGGCCTCGACCAAAGGGCTGAGGAAGGGCTCGAACCTCCCGACTCATAGATAATTTACCTGAGATCCACAATTCATCACCAGGTAGTATTCATTATTCATCCGCGCCGCCCTCACAAACACAGCCGACCTGGGAACTGATATGAATAATGAAGGCTGCGCTGTCTTCCTCATCTCTGCTGGTGACAGTAGCGATGGTGATGGATATGGTGACGGTGATGGTGATGGGTATGGTGACGGTGATGGTGGCGCCCGCGTCCCGTCTCCCACCTGACAGGCTGCGCAGAGGCAGCTGTTCTATGTGTAGAGGTGTGGTGGTGGTGGGGGTGAAGGAAGGGAGCGATGGAGGAAGGAAAGAGGGAGATAGGGAGGATGGAAGGATAGACAGATAGAAGAGAGGGAGGAACGAAAGAGAGAGAGAGAGAGAGAGAGAGAGAGAGAGAGAGAGAGAGAGAGAGAGAGAGAGAGAGAGAGAGAGAGAGAGAGAGAGAGAGAGAGAGAGAGAAAATGAGAGAGACTAAGAGACAAAGAATGAGAGACATACATCTGAAGAGAGAGGAAGAGAGAAAGACAAATACCACAAACAAACCGCATCCACAACATACACACACACACACGAACCCCCAACATACACACACACACCTTAAGCACACCCAACTAAGCCTTAACCCCCTCCCCATCCCGCCTTAACCCCCTCCCCACCCCCTCCACCCCACCCCTCCACCCCGCCTCAACCCCCTCCCCATCCCTCACCCCCTCCACCCCCTCTCCCCCAACGAATTACACGACGCCGAACAATCACGTTATATCGCTTCCCTAACCGTAATGCATAAACGGAAGGGATAACATATTCCTCGCCGTCACTTCTCGCTCATGTCAGCCGCGAGGCCGTGACATATTTCCCCGGCGCTTCATTTCGCTGAGATGACGCGCCCGATTGAGATGAATGCCTTCGATCAAACCCTCTGCTGCGTCTTGCGAGGCTGGTTATCTTGGCTTATCACGTCTGCTTTTTGAAAAGAACCTGGGCCCAAATCCGCCATGTCTTTTAAAAGGATTTCGTTCGTATTGCGTTTTTTTTTTTTAATCCTTATTATGTGTTCTTGTATGATCATTTTGGTTCTTATTCTCATTCTTAATGTTCTTTTTGGGGGGTGAGATGCTTTTATTCATTTTGTCAACATCCACAAAGCAAAATTATTCATAAGCCCAAATTTCGCTTTCTGAAATCATGCCTGTCGTTATCATGGTTATTATAAGTAAAACTATTAACATCATCTTCATCTTAATTATCCAACTCATTATTAATTTAATCAACATTCTCAAAATAATTATCGCGGCGCCGGCATCGCTCGCTGCTACTATTACTCCCTTTCTCATCACCAGCGACAGCAAATTAGTTTACTCATCAACATTATTATTATAAATACCATTACCATGAAGCATCATTTATAATTAACATCAGAGTTCCTGGGATAAACAGATACACCAGCTGGGACGAGATGTAATAACACAAACGCTTCCCCGAGGACCGAAGTGCTTGCTTGAACGCGGCACAAACACGGCGGCGAGAAGAAGAACAAGGCTGGCGGGAAAAAGGAGAGCATCCCTCCCTCCTCGCGGGTTTTGTCCCGAACAATCGATTGGGGAAAGAAATGGAGGGGGAAAAAAAGGACAGATAAGTTCCATATTAAGCGGACTGACCCAATAACACAGCCCGGTGACTTACTCCTCCGATTTCCCCAACCAGTGATAGTTATGGTCTAACTATCTGTAATAAATCATATTAGCAGATCCCGAGGACGCGCGGCCAATCAGGTGGCAGCGAGGCGTCAAGGCGCTCGGTGGTTGGCTGGAGCGTCTTCGGGGGTCGCGCCTCCCACCCAATGGACGTCTTGGAGCAGGCGTCGTGCGAATGCATGAGACTACGGAATCACTAAGTTCGCCATTGATTAAAACTGCAATCACAAACTTGAATCGGTCTATTTACTCGAAATCGCAGAGGAATTTTAAAGTTTGTGCCGTTGATGCCCGGCGCTCGCTCGCAAGCCGTTTATAAAGAAAGAGTTAATAATAGCGAGCCGAGTGTCGCCTTATTGGGACGGCCCGACTCGCTCAAGACCAATCAGCCTCTCTTAAGAGCCGACAAGGCGGCGAGAGGAGACTGCGCGAGATATATTGGCACAAGAATGTGCATCCTCACTCCAAATCGACTCATACCTTCCACATTTGAATACAAATTAGGTCGACAGGAAGGACAAATCCGTCCTCGCCGTGACGACAAACCGCTATAAGGAGGAGGCGGAGACAGGGAGGGAGGAGGGGGGAGGGGGGTGAGCGGGGGGGATGTGGCTCGGCGGAGGCGGAGCAGGGCCGGAGGGGGCGGAGACAGGTTACCTTATCGTCAACCCATGATGTTGAGGACTGTATGGGATGCCCTTAATTCCTACTACAGCTCGAGAGTTCTTTCAGTTGGCTGCACTTTTGGCTCGGGCCCGAGCTCAATTGCACAAAATGCTCTCAAAGCGTCGGATTGATGTTGCCTTGTAATATCATCCGATGCCAAGCACCAGTGCCTGAAATTTTCCATAGTATTCTTCCCTGGCAGAACTATATCTCAACAGCTTAGCCAATAGCCTTTGTCATAGTATATGTTATGTCAGCACGTATGTATGCATGTATGAAAGTAAATATATTCATATGTATGTTTATAAGTAGGCCCTGCACTACCATGCTCTTTTTTACGAATAAATATACCCAACAAAACAAATATAACGAAGAAATCTCCCGGAACTGCACCCCAGACGGTTAGAATCAAAAGAACGCCACGAGATAATGAGTATTGTGGAGCCTGTCGTCCCAGCAAGCCACGGACACGATGTCTGCTCGCAAACAAACACAAAGAAAGAGCAAAGTTTGCTTTCGAGGCGGATTCGTCACGGCGTCGCGTTCTGTTCCAGGGCTCTGAGGCGGGGTTAGATGAGGGACTTCGCGGCCGTGGTTCCTCACTGCTTTCGAGGGAGGCTGCATGCGGGAGGTGGGAAGAAAGTGGCGGTGGTGGGAAATGGGAGATAGAGAGGGAGGAGATGGTGAGTGAAAGGGAAAGGGAAATGGAGGGACGGAGGGACGGAGGGAGAGAGAGGGGAGGGGGGAGGGGAGGGGAAGGGGAGGGGGAGGGGGAGGGAGAGAGAGAGGGAGGGAGAGGGAGAGAGAGATAGGGAAGGAGAGGGAGAGAAAGATGGAAGGAGAGGGAGAGAGAGATGGAGGGAGGGGGAGAGAGAGAGAGAGAGAGAGAGAGAGAGAGAGAGAGAGAGAGAGAGAGAGAGAGAGAGGGAGGGAGGGAGAGAGAGAGAGAGAGAGAGAGAGAGAGAGAGAGAGAGAGAGAGAGAGAGAGAGAGAGAGAGAGAGAGAGAGAGGAGAGAGAGAGAGAGAGAGAGAGAGAGAGAGAGAGAGAGAGAGAGAGAGAGAGAGGGAGAGAGAGGGAGAGAGAGGGAGAGAGAGAGAGAGAGAGAGAGAGAGAGAGAGAGAGAGAGAGAGAGAGAGAGAGAGAGAGAGAGAGAGAGAGAGAGAGAGAGAGAGTTAAAGAATGTACCGGGAAAGAGTTTCTAAAGGGGGAATCTTAAAAAAAGTGGAAAGTAACCAAAGAAAGTCCCCCAAAACGGAGAAGACAGGTAGTATAGCCAAGTCCTAAGATTAAAGGAAATGGATAGTTTTTTACTTCTTCCTTCGTCAGCGGAGAAAAACAGAAAAGTTAACATTAAAGTGGATAGAATGAAAGAAGAGGAGGATGAGGAGGAGAAGCAGGACGAGGCCATGAACGGGGAAAAGGAGATGGAAGAAGATGAAAAAGGCAGCAGACGGAGAAAGAAGAGGACGAACAAGACAAGGAAGATCAAGAGGAGGACGAATAAGAAGACGAGGGAGAGAAAGAGAAGCACCAGAAAGGGGAAAGGGGAGAGGGCTCGAACGCACGTCTCCGCCGAGGTCATTCCTGGAGGCCACACGTTTATCCCATAAAGTAGATGACCCTAAGTAATGGTTGCCAGCCCTTCGCCTCGCGCAGGATTCCATAACCGTCTCAGACCAACGGAGATAGGACGACGACACGGCCTGGATGATAGGATACATAGGGTAGGGGACGGAGGCGGGAAAGTGCGAAGTTGAGGGAAGGGGAAGGAGAAGGAAGAGGAAGTGGGGGTGGGAAGAAGACGAGGAATAGGAATAGGAATAGGAAGAGGAGGAGGAGGAATAGGAATAGGATGAAGAGGGGGAGGAGAAGGAGGAGGAATAGCAAGAGGAAGAGGGGGGAGGAGAAAGAGGAGGAATAGCAAGAAGAAGAGGAGGAGAAAAAAGAGAAGGAAGAGGAAAGAAGAAAAAAGACACTGAGAAACATACACAAAGACATCCCGAGAACCTGACACGAAGAAGACACATCCATCACCAAAAAAACAACAACAAACAAACAAACAACCAAACAAACCTTAGACGCCACCCATACCAAACCCAACAAGCGGAAGACGAGACGGAGGGAAGGAGGGGGAGGGACTCGCGACCGACGTCTCTGCGGTGGAGTTCGGAGTGGGAGGAGGAGCAGGAGCAAGGAAGTACCTTAAAGAGACCGGAACCAGCACGAGCCCGAGGAGGTTTAATGACTCGCTAATACGAAGGCGTGTTGCGGACCAATGAGGTGTGCGGCCGAGGATACGAAGAGGCCGCCGAGCGCTCGTCTTGATAGTCTGGGGGAAAGTCGGGGAAGAGAGGAGGAGGGAGAGAGAGAGAGAAGGAGGGAAAGAGAGAGGAGAAGGGAGAGGTTGAGGGGGAGGGAGAGAGAGGGTGAGGGGAGGGAGAGAGAGGATGAGGGGAAGGGGGAGAGAGGGTGAGGGGGAGGGAGAGAGAGGATGAGGGGGGAGGGAGAGAGAGGATGAGGGGAAGGGGGAGAGAGGGAGGGAGGGAGAGAGAGAGAGGATAAGGGGGAGGGAGAGAGAGGGTAAGGGGGAGGGAGAGAGAGGATGAGGGGGAGGGAGAGAGAGGATGAGGAGGAGGGAGAGAGAGGATGAGGGGGAGGGAGGGAAAGAGGAGGATGAGGGGGAGGGAGGGAGGGGATGAGGGTGAGGGAGAGGAGAGAGAGGATGAGGGGAAGGGGGAGAGAGGGTGAGGGGAGAGAGAGAGAGAGGATGAGGGGAAGGGGGAGAGAGGGTGAGGGGGAGGGAGAGAGACGGTGATGGGGAGGGAGAGAGAGGATGAGGAGGAGGGAGAGAGAGGGTGAGGGGGAGGGAGAGAGAGGATGAGGGGGAGGGAGAGAGAGGATGAGGGGGAGGGAGAAAGAGGGTGATGAGGAGGGGAGAGAGAGGGTGATGGGGAGGGAGAGAGAGGGGGAGGGGGAGGGAGAGAGAGAGGGGGAGGGGGAGGGGGAGAGAGGGGGAGGGAGGAGAGAGAGGGAGAGGGATGGTGGGAAGAAGAGAGAGATAGGGGGAGGGGACAGAGGGAGGGGAGAGGGAGAGAGGGTGAGGGACAGTAGGAGGGACAGAGGGAGAGGGACAGTGGGAAGAAGAGAGAGAGAGGACGAGAGGGGGAGGGGCAAAGGGAGAGAGGATGAGGGGCTGTGGGAGGGAGAGAGAGAGAGGACTGAGTGACTGTAAGAGAGAGAGAGAGAGAGAGAGAGAGAGAGAGAGAGAGAGAGAGAGAGAGAGAGAGAGAGAGAGAGAGAGAGAGAGAGAGAGAGAGAGAATAGAGAATAGAGAATAGAGAGAGAGAGATACATAGAGAGAAAGAGAGAGAGAGAACAGAGATAGATAGACAGAGAGACGAAAGAGGGAAGGTAGGACAGCCTGAGAGGAGGACTTGTGAAGTGAGCGAAAGATACTACATAACAGTGAGAGGCACAGAAGTTTCTGAATTAACGTGCGTCTAAGGTGGTTGGGTACGAAACAAGGGGGAAGGGGGAGGGGGTGGAGGAGGGGGGAGGGGGAGGAGGGGAAAGGGATGATTGGAAGGCCTTTTGCTCTAGATTAATTCCGATTGATCGCCCTTCCATCATTCTACTCTACTGTTTCCTGGATAGTTTCCATCAACTCGCATCCATTGTCCGTTTGTCTGTCTGTTTGTCTGTTTACGTCCTTCTCTATCTATCTACTTCTCTCTTTCTCCTTCGCGAAGATTCTCCCTCTCTTTTGCCTTTCCGTTTCTAACTCCATTTCTCTCTTTCTCTTTTTCCCTTTCACTCACTCCCCTCCCTCTCTCCTTCCCTCCCTTCCCCCCAAAAGCCCAATCACCGAAGGACTCCTCCCTCCCCGTTGCTATTCCCCCCTCCCCCTGGCCGAGATCCCCCGCACACTTGCAGCAACAAAGCAACTAACAACAAAGAAGAAACAAAGCAACTTGCAACGACACGGCAAACTAACAAAGCAAAGCAACTTGCATTAGCAAAGCAAAACAACAAAGCAAAGCAACAAAGCAACTAGCAACACACTAAAGCAACAACAAAGCAAAACAACTAGCAACAACAAAGCAAAGCAACTAGCAGCAACAAAGCAACAATCAATGACAAAGCAAAACAACCAGCAGCAGCATAGCAACTAGCACCAACAAAGCAACTAGCAGCAAGCGCGAACAAGGACCAATCGATAGGCTAGCCGAGTAATAATTGAGCAGCTAACTGCCCTGGCGCTCCGGTCATCCGCTCAGCCGGGGTGACATCCTTCGGGCTCGGGAGTTGGGAGGGGAACCAACTCACTGAATCCTGCTCGCCTCCTCCTCGCCCTTCCTTCGCTCCGCTTCCACTCCTTCCTATTCCTCCTCGGGAAGAAAAAAAGGAGTAGGAGAGGGAGTGGGGATGCGAGGAAGGAGGGGGAAAGGAGGGGAGGGAATCCTCCTTCCCTCCCTTTCGCGTTCCTTTTCCACTTTCCCTTTCCTTCTCGTCCTGCTTCTCGAAGAGTAAGGGGAAGAGGAGGGGGGCGAGTAGGGGGAAGGGGTATTGGGGAGCGGGGAGGACAGAGAGGGAGGGGAGGAGGAGGGGAGGAGGAGGAGGAGGAGGAGCGGAGGAGGAGGAGGGGAGGAGGAGGGGGAGGAGGAGGAGGAGATGGAGAAGAAGGAGGACGAGGAGATAGAGAAGGAGGAGGAGGAGGATAAGCGGTGAGAGGGGAAGGGGAGGAGAAGAAGCGGAGATAGGAGGCAGGAGAGGAGAAGAAGAAGGAAGAAGCGGAGAGGCGGGGGAGGAGGAGGAGGAGGAGGAGGAGGCTGGCGACGCGACCTCAAAAAGACGCCAACACTGACAATTAATCAAGCCATCAAGTCGCCCCTCAAACGACCAATTATGTGGTGGAATTGGACAGACGGATCCGGGCCGGCGCTACAACATCTCTGGTAATTGTCACTAAACGCTCCAATTTCTCGCTCTTACGACCAATATATATCCCGGCCGTCGAATATCTAATAAGGATCAAAGTACTTAAACATTTCTTTCACGGACTGCACTTTGCTTACGTCTTGTTTATGTGCCGGCAATATTCAGGCTCCTACTGGGGGCGTTTCTTCAGATATTGAATTCCTCTGGATAGTGTCTCTGCTGCCGCGCCGATGAGACGGAAGCGGAGTCTAACGCTGTGAACCGATATGAAACAATTTGGGAAATCTATCCCTCTGGCGGCACCTGTTCGAACTCAGACGCGCATCTTTACAGGCGGTTTACATATCGCGAAATAACTGATTTGAAGATTATCAAGTATTCATGATCCATTTTTTTTCTCGACAAGTAATTATCATACATTTTTATCTTGACATCTGACAGCACCTGTTCGAACTCAGATGTGCATCTTGACATGTATTTTTTTAATCGCGAAATAATTGATAAAGAGGTATATGAAGTATTTATATCATTCATTTCTTTTGACAAGACACAGTTGATGAGCACAGATATATCTCATCTCATACTATCACCACGGTCACCATCACACCATCGGCCTTCGAATTACACCCACTCCCTCTCACGAACGAAATGAAAACCCTTCACCACCGACCAAATCCCACTTATAAGTCATAACAGACCCTCTCGAAACCTCTAAATACCCCCTCTTTCCCCTCCCTCCCCCTCCCCCCTTCCCCTACCCCAAAGCTCCTCAGCATTCGTCACCCTCCCGCTCGGCCGACGATAAACCAACTGTATTTCCTGTAATCTGCTGAGTAGACGGGACTCGCGCGGGTCCTTGGGTATCAGGGGCTTCGGAATCAAAACGCGGCCGGCGGAACGCACTCTTCGGAATGACAAAAAGGCCCCCGGGATACAGAAGGGCGATGGATGGACGGATCCACGAAGATAGACATACAGAAATAGAGACAGCGAGAGATGGCTAACTAGCTGGATAAGTGGAGAGGTGGGGGAGGGGGAGGGAGGGAGAGAGAATTATATTGTTAGATGGATAGACAAACAGATAAAAATACAGACAGATTGTGAGAGAGAGAGAAACGGAGGCAAAAATCCGCCAGCAGATGTCGATCCTTTCCAAAAGGAAAAAGGAGAGAAAGAGAGACAAAAAAAGGCATAAAGCGCGGGGCTTCACTGCCGCGACACCAATCATATCCTTTACATTAACATTTAAGGAAAATGTCCTCGGTTCCTTTTCTTGATTTTTGAAATCCTTATCTCGGGAGGAGCCATTATCTCAACAGCTGTGAAAGATATCGCGGATAATAGCCACTCACAGCGCGCATGAGAGTCGGGTTAACAGTTAAATAATAACTGCAATAACTAGCCACGAGGAGGTTAATATCGCGTATTCAGTAGTTAAAGGCGATATACACTCTCACTAACTATTAAAACAAATTAACGAGCGCCATAAAAACTAGTCCAGTGTGAGTGTAGTCAACTGAACCGTGGTCCAAGAACCAGGGCCAGGCTGTTGCCACTGGGCGACTCCGGTGCCTCCCGCTCCTTCCCTGCCACTCGCATGACAACTGCTAGAGTCATGCACGTCTGTTATGGCGACATACACGCAGTAACGCAAGATCGCAGCGGCCATCAGCAGCACACGGCGCCGACACAAAGTAACAACCTCCCAGTGACAACAGCGAGTGCCGGCATTAGTCGAGACGCAACAATTATGTAGAGAACGGCAGCAGTCCGTCACACCGCGGTAATATAAGGCCGTAGTTAGCACGACAATTACACAGTTGATGGTCCGTGCAGGGCCCCGGGCCATTATGCTAGACGAGGCTGCCTCTCCAACACTGTCGCACGCACTCTTCGCCCTGTCACTACTCCTGCGCCTCCCTCGCTCTCCTGTCTGCTTCTCCTCGCCCTCACCCGTCTCTCTCCTGCTTTCCTCTCTCTCCTCTGCCCCGAATTCTCGTTCTCTTGCTCGCACTCTCCTCCTCCCGCGTCGCACTCTACTCGCTCTTGGCCTTCTCCCGTACCATGACTCCGGTCTTCTTGTTCTACTGCACGGCACTCTACGCACCATCGGCTTCCTTTGTCCGACCTGCCTCACAATCGGTCTTGCTCCTCGCACTCTTTGATCTCCCTCTCATCATAATCTCCTCACACACGCTCTGATTAAACTCTAATTAGAATCCTCACGCTGATCGTATCCATTCTCGCCTTCATTTGGTCTCCCATTCCGCCCTCACGTGCACGCGCCGTCTCGTTTCCCTCTGGAGACGGGAGCCTTCCTCGCCCCTCCGGCTTCGCGCTCGAGACGGAGGCGATGAGAGGGACGACCTAGACGGAGGCGATGAAGGAGGCGACGATGAAGGGGGAGGGGCGAGCTGGACGGAGGCGAGGACGAAGGCGGTCAGGAAGGAGGCGATCTGGATGGGGGTGAAGGCTGAAGCGATCGAGAAGACGTTCAAGACGGTTGCGATCGGCGAGAAGACGACCAAGAAGAAGGCAACCAGGGAGAAGGCGATTCATTCATAAAATAGGTGCCACAATCCACCATTGAAAGGCTTCAGAAGAGGAACAGCTGAGCGCAGGGGCGAGGGACATGGGAGAAGGACAGTTGAGGCGAACCAGGAGAAGGGAAGAGGAGGAGGGATAGGCCTAGGGAGGCTGGCGGCGGGGTGTGGGCGGCCGGGGAGGCTGGGGAGGAGGGCTAGAGAGCTATAAGACCAACGGAACGCAAAAATCGGTCATTGTGTGATGACATAAACCCCAGCACGTCATTCGGGTCTAAACTCTCCGTGATTATAACCCGGTACCATCTCATTAGCATACACACACCGTGCTCTACGACAACGTTAACGCGTGCGAGCTCCTTCATTACCGCGTCTGGCTCGCCTGTGATGATGTGTTTAACCACAGCTCCATCCCCGGGGGCTTACCCACTTGACGAACGCACTCATAAGTGGCCACTCTGCCTCCACGAGACAATCTCTGCATGCGCTGTAATGTCGAAATGATATCTACCTTTAATGAGCTCGTATGATTCAACTGCCGCCAATAAATCACGTGTCTTTGGTGTTTATTGCCCCTAAACGCGCTGCAGGGGGCCTGACACACGGCGGGCCTCTTGGTTTACTATGGTGATATGATCATGGGATAATAACTGTATTGCTATAATAGCCTAGTTAAGATAAGGTTCACGGCTGCAATAAGTCCATAAATTCCTACCCCTCTTCCCCCTCTCTCCCTCCCCGCCCCGCGCCCCCACGCAGGGCCGCTGCGACGGAGCGATTGCCGAGGAAAAGTTCCTCTTAACGAGAATCTAAAGCTGGCGCGAGGCTGCAGCTGATCGGACGTCAGCGCGAAGTGCAATTGGCTCGGCGAAAAACTGAGCCGCATTAAAAATCGGGAAATTCTGCGAATGGCAAACGTTTGTTGTCATAGACATGATTAATGCTAAACGCATGCATCACGAGTGCAAACAGCTGGCGCTTAAGGAATCGACTCCGCCACTCGAAGTCGCTGCAAAATTTAACAGCGCAATCACATCATTCGCCAATCCAGCAAGCAAAACTTGAGGCTACACACGCGCGCGCGCGCTTGGCCATTGCTGGCCGCAGCCACGCAGAGGCCATGGAGAGATTTGCTGGCCACGGCAACGCACCGGGGACGCTGGAAGATTTGCTGGCCACGGTCAGACAGGAGGGGACGTTTGTGGTCAGCCGGAAATGATATAGGAGGTAAATGTTGTTTGACTTTAGTGGGAGTCGCGGTGTTTTTGTTTGTTCTGGCATCCACTCTCGCCATCCAGGCTTATTTATGGCGGCCTTTATTACATTAAGTGTATCTCGCGACGCACGTTCTGAAGCCCGCGTTCTCGTCCGCGGGGGAAATGAACGTCGCCGAACAAGTGAACAGATCGTTCTCATGAAAGGCAGCGGCAGCCGACTGGAAAGTGGCAGAGCGTTCGCCGTTCTCCCGATAACAGAAGGGAGGAGAAAAAGATGCCTCTCCCGGCGACGAGAAATAAGGAAGGGCGGCAGCCGATCTCCCGAAGAAGGGCAGGGACTGAATGGGAAAAAAGTCTCCGCGTATGTTATAAAACGATGGAGGGAGGGATTGGGAGGGAAGATAAACACGGAATGGGAAAGTGGCTTACTAGGAAGGACGCAAAGGATGAAAAGAAAACGAAAAATGAAATAAGATGAAATATGTGTGTGTGTGTGTGTGTGTGTGTGTGTGTGTGTGTGTGTGTGTGTGTGTGTGTGTGTGTGTGTGTGTGTGTGTGTGTGTGGGTGTGTGTGTGCGCGCGCGCGTGTGTGTGTATGCGCGTACGTGTGTATATGAGGGAGAGGGAGATAGCGAAAGAAACAATGTCTTGGGGCGTGGCTACAGACAGTGAACACTTTCACGAACAAAGGGAGGGAAGGAAACCCAGTGTCACGGGCGGCGAAGGCGGGGAAAGCGAAAGGAAGGGCGGGCGGGGGAAGGCCAGAGGGAAGGCAGGGATGGAGGGAAGGAAGTCCAGTCGCATGGCCGGAGGGAGCGAGGAAGGAAGGGAGGGAGGGAGGGAGAGACGGAGGGAGGGAGGGAGGAAGGGAGGGAGGGAGGGAGAGAGGGAGGAGAGGGAGAGACGGATGAAGGGAGAGAGGGGGATGAAGGGAGGGAGGGAGAGGGGGATGAAGGGAGGGAGAGAGAGAGGAGATGAAGGGAGGGAGAGGCGGATGAAGGGAGTGAGGGAGAGACGGATGATGGGATGAAGAGGGAGAGAGGAGTGAAGAGAGGGAGGAGAGAGAGGGTGAAGGGAGGGAGAGAGGGGGGGGATGAAGGGAGGGAGAGAGAGAGAGGAGATGAAGAGAGGGAGAGAGAGGATATGAAGAGAGGGAGAGAGAGGAGTAAAGGGAGAGAGAGAGGAGATGAAGGGAGGGATGGAGGGAGGACGGGAAGCCTGGCAGGGGGGAGGGAGGAGAGCCCAGAACAGCGGTCGAGAGCTCGGTGTCATGGAACATTACCAGTGGACAATTGTCAAGCGGGCGGCTACTTCTCCAGAACAATAAACATTGATCATAAGGGCGCGCCTCGGTCCCTCGCATGGCCACCGCCTAATGACATTCCATCATCAACTCTCCATCAACTCCACGGGTCGTTAGGACAGCCCCGGGCGTCTTATCCGATTGATCACGTTGAGGCGACGTGGCGATCGGGCCGCCCACATAATCCGCGATTTATATCTCGGAGCTGAGAGACACCGGTGGGGGAGGGGGGTGGGTGGGTGGGGTGGGGTGGGGGAGGAGCGGATTCTTGGCTTTCTTTTCCTCGTCGCAGATCCGGATTTTTTTTTCTGTTTATGGCTGTCTCAGTCTGTCTGTCCTAGAGTCTGTTTCTGTCTATATTTTTGTCTGTCCGTCTGTATTTCTCTCTCTCTCTCTTTGTATATCTATCTCCCTCTCTCTTTCTAGCTCCCCCCCCCTCTTTTTCTAGCTCTTGTATCTCTTTCTCCCCCCTCTTCTCTCCTCTCTCTCTCTCTCTCTCTCTCTCTCTCTCTCTCTCTCTCCCTCTCTCTCTCTCTCTCTCTCTCTCTCTCTTCCCTCCCTTTCTCTTTCTCTCCCCTCCCTTCCTGCTGTTTTTTGTACGAGGAAACGAGGAAGATTTGTTTATGGTCTTATCTTTTGCACAGGAGGCAGTTAATTTCTTTGTCTGTATGTTTATCTCCCTTCTAGTGTACGTGGGTAAGTGTGTGTGTGTGTGTGTGTGTGTTTGTGTGTGTGTGTGTGTGTGTGTGTGTGTGTGCGTAAGTATGTGTGTGTGTGTGTGTAAGTATGTGTGTGTGTGTTTGTGTGTGTGTGTAAGTATGTGTGTGTGTGTGTGTGTGTGTGTGTGTGTGTGTGTGTGTGTGTGTGTGTGTGTGTGTGTGTGTGTGTGTGTGTGTGTGTGCGTGTGTGTGTGCGTGTGCGTGTGCGTGTGCGTGTGTGTGTGTGTCTGCGTGTGTGTGTGTGTCTGCGTGTGTGTGTGTGTGTGTGTCTGCGTGTGTATGTGTGAGTGTGTCTGCGTGTGCGTGTGTCTGCGTGAGTGTGTGTATCTGTATGCGTGAGTGTCTGTGTGTGTGTGTGCGCGTGCGTTTGCTTGTGTGATTTTCCCTTATTTCTGAAATTATCAAAAGCGCGGCGCCACGGCCAAGGCATATTTAATCTCAAAATGACCTTTATAGCCATTAGATTGCATTTCTTATAAAGAGGAGAAGCAGAGCCTTTCAAGCTGCCTAAATAAATGGTTGCCAGTTCTTACATTATTATCTTATTTAGTATCGCTTTTTCTTTTGTCAATATTTTCAACAGTTATTATTTGTCTTTCACAATTAATATCTATATCATTGTGATCACCAGCGCTCTCTGCACAAGGCTCATTTGCTGCTTATCGCTTTGGGGGTGGGGTGGGGGTGAGGGGGGTGAAGTGGGAGGTCGTCCTGTTGCCACGGAAAGTCAGTAGGAGGTCGTGGGAGGTCGTAGGGGGTCGTGGGAGATCGTAGGGGGTCGTTGGAGGTCGTAGGAGGGTCGTCGAAAAGCAAGGGATGAGGAATCCAACAATCCTCCTGACAAGGGAAGTTGTGGTCGTGTTTGCGAGGGGGGGGGCGTGGTTGCGAGAGGGGGGGGGGGGGGGGGGAGTCGGTATGGTGGGGGGGGGGGGTGGGGGCAGGGTAGGGGCAAGAGCAGAGGAAGGGGAAGGGGAAGGGGATGGGGGAAGGGTATGGGTAGCAAGAGCAGAGGAAGGGGAAGGAGGAAGGGGGAAGGGTAGGGTAAGGAGCAAGAGCAGAGGAAGGGGAAGAAGAAGGGATAGGAGTGGGTAAGGGGAGGGGCAGGGACAGAGGAAGGGGTAAGGGTACGAGGTAGGGGAAGGGGAGGGCGGGGTGGGAGCGGGCGGGTCGTCGCTTGGTCTCCGTGCCTCTCATTGTCATTCACAACACGGGCTGGGAAACCCTGCTTCGCCGCTTTCGTGAACCACGATAACACCCCGCGCTTATACCAACCATTTTGCTGTCTGTCTGTACGTCCGCCCGCCCGAGTCCCCTTCTCTTTGTCTCCCTTTCTTGTTACGTTGCTCTGTTTCCTGTTTCTGTCTGACTATAACAGTCCCTTCCTGTTCTCTCTGTCTGTCTCTCTCTCTGTTTTTCTCTCTTATCTCTCTCATCTGTCTCATCTCTCTCTCTGCCTCATTTCTCTCTCTCCACCTCTCACTCCCACTCTCTCTCTGTCCCTCTTCCTCCCTTTCTCTTCCTCTCCCTCTCCTTTTCTCTCTCCCTCTCCCTCTCTCTCTCTCTCTCCCTCTCCCTCTTTCACCCACTCTCATTCTCTTCCTCTCCCTCTCCCTCTCCCTCTCCCTCTCCCTCTCTCTCTCTCTCTTTCACCCACTCTCTCTCTCTTCCTCTTTCACCCACTCTCTTTCTCACTCCCACTCCCACTCTCTTTCTCACTCCCACTCCCACTCCCTCTCCCTCTCCCTCTCCCTCTCTCAGCCCGTTTATATGTGGAATATCTCTAAGCTATTGACAAGAACGCGATCCCCTAGTTTGTTTGGCAAGAAGGAACACTTACAAAATGGCTTGTTTGCCCAACTCGACGGCCGCTCCTTCTCCTTTCAGTCCGGGAGTGTCATTGAATTATTTGCCGACGAAATTATTAACTGAGCAGGGAGGTGAATGATTTCCGTGTGTGTGTGTGTGTGTGTGTGTGTGTGTGTGTGTGTGTGTGTGTGTGTGTGTGTGTGTGTGTGTGTGTGTGTGTGTGTGTGTGTGTGTGTGTGTGTGTGAGTGAGTGAGAGAGTGAGTGAGTGAGTGAGTGAGTGAGTGAGTGAGTGAGTGAGTGAGTGAGTGTGTGTGTGTGTGTGTGTGTGTGTGTGTGTGTGTGTGTGTGTGTGTGTGTGTGTGTGTGAGTGTGTGTGTGAGAATGTGTCCGTCTACGTGTATGTACACACACAAGCTCAAGCTAATCTAAAAAAAAAAAAAAAAAAAAAAAAAAAAAAAAAAAAAAAACGCCTCTTTTCACCCCGTAAGAACACACGTGCGGTGCCTCCGTCTCCCTCAAGGTCGAGCGGGCACCTTCGCTCCCCCTCTCCCCCCCCCAACCCCCGCAGTGACACGCCCCGCAGCCACAGCCACAGCCGCCCGTGTGCAACTTCCCGACTCCAGACGCCAAGTTCTGCTGAAGGAGGAGGAGGAGGAGGCGCTCATTAAGAGTTGGCGGCCGCGCTCTTGATCAGTATTCTTCATCGGCGCGGAGGCATCGGCGGGGGCCACGCTCCCCCGCCGGAGACACTGCGCTCTGCTCACTTCCGAGTCTAATTGAGTTCTATGAGAGAGAGAGAGGGGTGAGGGGGGGGGAGTGAGGAGAGGGGAGTGAGGAGAGGGGAGAGAGGGTGAGGGGGCGTGAGGAGAGGGGAGAGGGGGTGAGGGGGCGTGAGGAGAAAGGAAGGGGGTGAGGGGAGTGAGGAGAAAGGAGAGGGGGTGAGGGAGATAGGGAGAGGGGGAGAGGGGGGTGAGGGGGGAGTGAGGAGAAAGGAGAGGGGGTGGGAGTGAGGAGAAAGGAGAGGGGGTGAGGAGAAAGGAGAGGGGGTGAGGGGAAAGGAGAGGAGAAAGGAGAGGAGAGGGAAGGTGGGAGGGAGCGAGAGGACAAAAGAG